>NC_091299.1:14767953-14807953 GCF_038502225.1 Cherax quadricarinatus | reverse complement strand
TTGGGACCAAGCCCTCGAGTACTTTCCAGGTATATTTTATCATGGTTTAGAAAGACACGTAAGCAAACACTATGACATATTTATTAAAAAACGTTTCGGTCCTGGGACCTTGATCACTTCTAACATACAGAGGTAGAAAGACATATATATATATATATATATATATATATATATATATAGGCGGAGAGTGAGGTGTGAGTGACGCACGTGACCTGAGGAATGTCATATGAACATAAGAATGGAGGAACACTGCAGAAGGCCTACTGGCCCATGCGAGGCAGGTCCTTATCAAAAACTACCTCTACCTGTGATGAGGACGGGTAGACGATGAAATCATGTGACTCCTGTGTTGTTGAGTTGGTGCTGCTTAAGTATCATGTATGCCAATGTTTTTTAAATTTTGTAGTTTCCAGTGTTGCGTTCTATAGTGTCGGTGACGGCGATCAGTGAGGCTTCTAGGCACCGTCGGCGTCTGAGGTCTGGTTCGGTGAGAAGCTGAATATATAACCTTTGACCTGTGATACCTTTGAAAGTTTCGCGAGTTTCTCTACTCTCTGAGCCCGGCCATGGGCATACAAGGTCTGTGTTAAACACGTACCATTGAGGAAGCCCAGAAGAAAATCAGATGTAGAGAGAGCATATGAGATGGTACACAAGAAAACGGGTTAGTGAACTGCTTAAAAACACAAATGTCACAACAGAGGAAAGATAGACTTAGCCGAGAAATAACTGAATTACAGCAAAAACTTAGGATGTCATACCTAACAGAAGTAGAAAGGGATCAAAAGGCTATACAGGATATTCGAGAAACCAAAATATTTCTATTCCTATGCAAAATCTAAGCTAAGAACTACCTGTAGAACTGGACCATTATTGAAAAGAGAATCTTATACTGATGATGAACAGGAAATGAGTGAAGTCATAAAAGAACAGTATGAGTCGTTGTTCAGCAACCCACTAAATGACAGCAAGGTAGAAAATGCTGAAACATTTTTCTCTCCAGCAGAAGACCACGCAGACTAGTTAATTTTCAAAAGTATAAATCCTATAGATTTCGAAAAAGAAATGGATAACATGCCCATTCATTCAGCACCTGGATCAGATTCATGAAATGCTCTATTTATAAAGAAGTGTAAAGCGCCACTAGAACGAGCCCTCGGTAATCTTGAGAGGAAGAGCCTAAATGTAGGTGAAATACCGGAGGACTTAGAGTGCCGACATAGCTCCCTTGCATAAGGGAGGTAGTAGAGCACTAGCTAAACATCACAGACCAGTAGCCCTAACTTCTCACATCATAAAAATCTTCGAAAGAGTGATGAGACGGCAGGTTACAAATTTCATGGAGCAGCACAACCAACATAACCCGAACCAGCATGGTTTTAGAGCAGGACGATCATGTCTGTCACAGCTACTGAACTATTATGACAGAATTACGGAGGCGTTGGAAGATGACCAAAACGCAGATGCGATTTACACAGATTATGAAAAGGCGTTTGACAAATGCGATCATGGAGTGATAGCGCACAAAATGAGGGTCACAGGCATTACGGGAATGGTAGGTAGATGGATTTTCGGGTTCCTAACTCACAGAACACAGAAAGTAGTAGTAAGCAGAGCAAAACCCAGCATCAGCGAGGTAAAAAGCTCAGTTTCCCAAGGCACTATCCTGGCACCTCTGCTGATTCTCATCCTCATAGCATAGTTAGAAACACCCGTCACAGTTTTGTAACATTTGCAGATGAGACTAAAATAAGCATGAAAGTCACTACGGTAGAAGACACTGAAAAACTGCAGGAAGGTATAGCAAGGTTATCCAGTGGGGGCAGTGGAGAACATGACGTTCAATGGTGATAAGTTTCAGCTTCTTAGGTATGGAAAGAATGAAGAACTCAAAAGGAACACTGTATACAAAACTCAAGGTCACCAAATATAACGAAAGGAACGCGTAAAAGACTTGGGAATAATTATGTCAGCTGACCTTTCTTTTAAAGACCATAACAAGACAAAGATCACGACAGCCAGGAAGATGACGGGGTGGGTATTGAGAACTTTCAAAACAAGGAAAATAATGCCGATGGTGACACTCCTCAAATCGCTAGTGCTCCCTCACTTAGAATATTGCTCAGTGCTGACGGCCCCGTTCAAGGCAGGAGAAATATCAGAGCTGGAACAAATACAGAGATCGTTTACGGCTCACAATGAGCCAGTAAAGCACCTAAACTACTGGGAACGCCTTCAAGCCTTGAACATGTACTCAATGGAGCGGAGGAGAGAGAGATACATATTATACACCTGGAAAGTACTCGAGGGCTTGGTCCCAAATCTGCACACTGCCATTACAAAATACTGGAGTGAGAGATATGGGAGGAAGTGTAAAATAAACCCAGTGAGGAGCAGGGTTGCGGTGGAGACAATAAGAGAACACTGTATCAACATTCGTGGCCCCAGACTATTCAACATCTTACCAGAAGATATCAGAAACACTGCTGGAACAAGTGTAGAAGCCTTCAAGAGGAAACTGGACAAGTATCTTCACCAGGTGCCAGATCAACCAGGCTGTGATGGATATGTGGGACAGCGGACCGCCAGCAGCAACAGCCTGATTGACCAGCCAAGCACCAGACGAGTCTGGCCCATGGCCGGACTCCGAGAGTAGTGAGACTCTCGAAACTCATCAAAGGTATATCAAAGGTATGAACATTCAACAGTCATTTAGGAACACCTGCACACTCACCAGTCATGAAGGAACATCTGCACATTCACCAATCATCTACTGACACATGCACACTCGCTAGTCATCTAGGAACACCTGCACACTCGCTAGTCATCTAGGAACACCTGCACACTCACTAGTCATCTAACACCTGCACACTCACCAGTTATCTAATAACACCAGGACATTCACAAGTCATCTACTAACACCTGTACACTCACCAGTCATCTAACACCTGCACACTCACCAGTCATCTAGAAACACCTGAACACTCACCAGTCATCTACTAACACCTGAACACTCACCAGTCATCTAGAAACACCTGAACACTCACCAGTCATCTAGAAACACCTGAACACTCACCAGTCATCTACTAACACCTGAACACTCACCAGTCATCTAGGAACGCCTGCCCACTCACCAGTCATTTACTAACACCTGCCCACTCACCAGTCATCTAGGAACACCTGCCCACTCACCAGTCATCTAGGAACACCTGCCCACTCACCAGTCATCTAGGAACACCTGAACACTCACCAGTCACCTACTAACACTGCACACTCAAACCATACCAGGGGCGGGGTTGAACTCGTGGCGAGCGAATCGTAAAGCTTCAGGCCAGCGCGTTAGCCACTGAGCCAGCTGGCTACAATACGCGCAGCTGGCCCTGAGTTTTACGACTCACTCGCCACGAGTGAAATCCTCGCCCGTGGTATGGTTTGTCTGAAATCGTGTCATTTCGATTTCGTGAGTCATGATACCTGCACACTCACTAGTCATCTACTAACACCTGCACACTCACTAGTCATCTACTAACACCTGCACACTCACTAGTCATCTACTAACACCTGCACACTCACTAGTCATCTACTAACACCTGCACACTCACTAGTCATCTACTAACACCTGCACACTCACCAGTCATTTACTAACACTCAATAGTCATCTAGGAACACCTGCACACTCACCAGTCATTTACTAACACTCAATAGTCATCTAGGAACACCTGCACACTCACCAGTCATTTACTAACACCTGCACACTCAATAGTCATCTAGGAACACCTGCACACTCACCAGTCATTTACTAACACCTGCACACTCAATAGTCATCTAGGAACACCTGCACACTCACCAGTCATTTACTAACACCTGCACACTCAATAGTCATCTAGGAACACCTGCACACTCACCAGTCATTTACTAACACCTGCACACTCAATAGTCATCTAGGAACACCTGCACACTCACCAGTCATCTACTAACACCTGCACAATCAGCAGTCATCTAGGAACACCTGCACACTTACCAGTCTTCTACTAACACCTGCACACTCAATAGTCATCTAGGAACACCTGCACACTCACCAGTTATGCAGGAACACCTGCAAGTGATCAGCATAATATTCACACACAGAAACACATGGCAGTGAGAGACATACTTGTGTAGTACAAGAGAACCGCACAGTGACTATTCTAGCGTTCCATTAAAGCTACTAGATAAACATCTATGATCTAATACTAATGATGAGTATAATGTCAGCAGCTGGAATAGATTACAAAATTAACGCTGGTCGTCTCACTGTGAACATCATGAATCACAAGAAAATGTTAACATTGCCACGTAAGAACTTCCTTGTTTTAACAACAAGGAACAAAATAAGAGAGGTAATGACTTCACGGAGACAATGCTAGAGCGAGAACCAGCTGTTGTCCTTCCAGGAAACTTCAAGGATGACGTAAACATAATGGATGAGGGAACTGGCTCATCCAAACCCTACATTATATATATATGCCTACAAGATAGTGCGATACGACGTAAGCTAATCCACTAGCTTATCCGAGTTCGTCCCACATAGCCTGTCAAAGTGAACCACTCGTACAACCAATACAAGATGGCTGACGAGGCTACCTGCTGCCTACACTATTTCTGACAGGTTAGTTATACACAACTGATCTCGATAATTTCACAATAAAACCCACTTACCAAAAATTATAACTAGTGCATGACTCCAGCTGAATAAGTGACGCTCTGTGGCACGCAGTCATAGTAGTTGACTTTCATATGATGATTATAAACTGAACTGTAGAGATCGAGATATAAAGCCTAAGATGCTAGAAATCAATAATGGCAACACTAAAATGGATTAGTAAGCAGAACCAGGTGACAAATTTTTAACTAGAAGCTGAAAGGCAAATTCAGATAAACAGGATATAGAAGAAATTATTTTTTTTTTACAAAAAAAGTTACAGGTGAGAGGAACAAATTTCCAGAATCAATGACGCAAATACCTTTTAATACATACCAATCAGAGGCAATGAATTGTGATAGTAATTGTGGGTCAGTAGGCCTGCTGCAGTGCATCTTATGTAAGACAGGGGTGGTTGTAGTGAGGCGGCGGAGATGCAATGTAGCTTAAGATTCATTATATTATAATGTGTAAGATCTAAGTAGTTGTATTCTGTGTATTAACAGCATCGCGAATATATTATTTTTTTTTGTAGCTAGGCTGCCAGGTTTTTGTTGCCCAGATGTTTACATTTTATAAATTTAGTAATTATCATAGGCAGAGAATGCAAAATCATATTTAAAGCTGTGAGGATCAGAGAAAATTTCTTGAGCATACATAATTATGGGACTTAACAGATTAAATAAAGAATATGTTAGCCTTGTCAGGATAGAGTAACCATTTTTTTTTTTTTTTGAGTTTTGGTTTGGGAGAATGACAATATAGTAATAGGGTTCTCTGGTGCTTATAATAAATTTTAAATTGTTGTAAAGTGAAGTTAAATATTAGGACTTATGGCATCCAATAACAGTGTAAACCTTGCGTTCAAGAAACTAAAGAAGTGTTGAAAATTTGATGACGACCAGAATAGTCATTCTCCAGTTATATCACATATTCCAACAATTAATTTTTTTTAGCTTTCAGCACCGCGACAAATTTGCCTGGATGCAAACAAAATAAAGAACACAAAAGTGACAATACCGTGACTGGAACAACTTAATACGTACTACTATCCTGGCCCTTATGATACATCAACCATTAAATAATGAAACAGTTCAATAGTACTAAACTGAAACTGATTTTATGTGATTTAGGTGGAATTTTATTTTACACTATTTTACACAAGCTGGTCGGACCCGCACAATTGAATTTCAATCTTCACCGTCGTCGTCGAATTACGAGACAGCGTTTGATGCTACGCCAGAGAGGTTATCTGAACCACTCTAGGATGGAGGGCACGAGTTCAATAACTCTGGCTATAGGGCACCTACATATGCCAATTGTTAGAAGAATCTGGCCCCAGCGACTGTGCTTAAACGATGAAAGTGAAGTCGACTGGATGAGACCTTCTCGAACTATGAGCAAATACCGAAAAGCTAGAGGGAGAAAAAAAATCAGGCAATCTCTTTATTACAATGATAACTAAGCGCTAAACCCACAAGGGTCAAACAGCGCTGCAGGCTGTTTGTGGATACCTTACGAAATTTGCTCTGCACCTGTGTGTTTTGTCTCGACTGCAACTCTCTCTAGAGAAAGCACGTCGTGAAGCTTTCACCGAGGACATACTGTTATATTCATCATGTCTTGCAATATGATACAGTATTTCCTGTATTTTATGAGAGTTAAAGTTAGTTACAGAAGTAGCTGTTCATAATTGACTTTGTTGTGTTATCTTGGGCTAATAACCCAGGAGGGTTATTAACCCTTAGGGTATTTTTTTTTTCGTAGAGTTGATGAGCAGCAGACGAGGCTGGAGTGAGGGAGATCAGCAGACAAATGTGGGGATTGGTGTCAGGTCATGACTGCTTGAGGAGGATATTACCACCTACTCACTGTTCTCTGAAGGGCAGGAAAACATGCATTTGTCGTCAGTGGCAGCTGTGCCAGGGTGTATCCCTCACCCACTCCTGCCCGACATACCTCTGCTACTCACCCTTCCCTGTTCCTCACCCATCCCTATTCACTCTCCCCTGCTCCTCAACCATCCTTGCCTCTCACACATCCCTGCTCCCACATGTCAGGGGCACCAACGCCGAGGCAGACTTCCTGGCATGTCTGGGAAGCCCCCAAGTTGACACTTATCTAAATCTAGAAAAATGGTCATCAACGAGAAGACAAGAACGACTTTTCTCTCTTAGTTGCGCCATGTCCCCTCCCCCCCTTTCTTTCTCTCTCTCTCTCTCTCTCTCCTAACTTCTCGTTTTTCGTACAAACCATTTTTCCTCGTGTGTGTTTTTTGTTGAGAGACCTCTCACTATTAAGCTGCATTTACGACACAGGATCTAGGAAGAGCATCTTTTTGCTCTGCGCCGCTCACACCTGGTACATGACTGGTCGCGTCAGCACCAGGTCACACCTGGTACATGACTGGTCGCGTCAGCACCAGGTCATACCTGGTACATGACTGGTCGCGTCAGCACCAGGTCACACGTGGTACATGACTGGTAGCGTCAGCACCAGGTCACACCTGGTACATGACTGGTCGCGTCAGCACCAGGTCACACCTGGTACAATTACAGGAAAATAGTGTGTGAATGGAACACCTTGTTAGCACGATAGGATGTTTTGCATCAACAATTGAAGATAAAGGAGGTATCTCCATCAGAGGTACACCTGTAGCCATTAGAAACCCTAACAAGATTTTGGGATATGAAATCGACAGGCTGCTCCATTCAACATCTCATGTAACTAAAAAGATCAACATAGCCAAAGCCGGTCTTAGCAGTCTCTTTCGATTCAATCAAGCCCCTCAACATGTCAAAAAACATCTGTATAAAATGATAATAAGACCAATACTCGAATACCCTTGTGTCCCAATGTCATTAACAACAAAGACCAACATGCTCCGGTTACAAAGGGTCCAGAATAGAGCTCTTCGCTTCATCACCGATACCAGGAGGAGAGACAGAGTTAAAATGGCAGATTTACACATACAAGAAGATATTACTGCCATAAATGTACGCCTTGACACCTTAAAAAAGAAACAACTTTATACAATGCAAGAACTATACATGCCAGATAGAGAACATCCTATACAAGTGGTAAATACCACGGATTATACTATCACTACTCCTCCTCACAGGACTCAAAGAATGACTCTCCCACAAAGGGTCCGTCGCTTTATTCATAAAGATGATTACCCACGACCCATGATATTGAGCAACCTCCCTGATGAAGAAGATTGGGTACCACCAGAACCCTTCTATGTATACTGAGAACATCATCGCCCCCAATTAGAGAGACATCATATATAACTTTCTAATGTAAAAATTATGCTATTTACTATGGCTGGACACCACCTGTAAGAAGCCATTGTCACGAAATTTATAAACTGGCCAGAAAATTATGCCTTCCTTGTCGCATAAACATCCGTTGTGCAATCGAAAAAAAAAAGAAAAAAAAAGAAAAAAAAAAGCAATTGCAACTTGTATAATTACTACCAATTCAGAGTCATGTACTTATATATCTGTTATATCTATGTGACTGATGGGTTAGTCTTATACCCCTTAATTAAATATATTATCATTTCACGTACACTTTTTAAATTGCACCAAAGTGGTTGGGCCACTTACCTTTATATCCTACCTCTCACCCCCCTCCCACCCTTTTCCAATATTTCCATCCTTACCCATCCTTCTTCCTTCCCCATCTCACCAAAGCTCTGGTCTGAACAAGAACAAGAACACCTCTATATGAAACTGGGAGGTCATGCACTGCTGACCGCGCAGCAGTGTCTGCCTGTTCATTACCCTGTACGTCAACATGACCACGATGTGTGAAATAAGGCAAGTTGGGAGTGGGAGGAGTGGAAGAGAAAACACTTATGTCTAACATGAACTGAGGGAAACGAGACTTTGGTATGAAGGAGAGACAGCAGTCTCAGGGAGGGCGAGGAAGGGGCAGGAGCAAGGCGACGTAGGGAGGATGGTAGGGAATAGAAGGGAAGGGTACAAGGGAGAAAGAAAAGGGGTAGGGTGAAGAAAGTAGATAAAATGGCTGCAGGAGATAGGGGATGGGAGGTAAGGGAGTGGGGATGGGGGCAGGGGATATAGGACGTGGGTAAAGGGCACAAGAGAAGAGTGTAAAAGAGGGAATGGTGGGTAGGGTAGAGAGAAAGGGTGCAGGAGAGAAGAGATGGGCTAGGGTAGAGGAAGAGGGTGTAGAAGAGAGGGATGTTGAACATTCTTGACAGTGAGCATTATGGAGGAGTTTGGCATCTTAAGCAGCCACTTTCGTATATAACTGTGACAATCACTTGGTTTGTTGTATGACCTTACATGACAATTAGTTATCCCTGAAGGGCGACCTTTAAGAGGTTGCCTGATTATTTTCTTCTTTCTTCAGCTTTTCATAACACAAGAATGCCTCATCCAATCAGCTTCAAATTTTACCATACCATACCAGCTTCAAATTTTCACCACTTGTGTACGGTAACGAGGACCAAATTCTTGGAACAACTGCCATGTTCAGGTGCCGGATGACCAAAGTTGTCAAACCTCTTCCCAGCATCTTGGAATGGCTCAGATAACTTCCAAAATCCTCAGTAGTAGGGCTTCAAACTTTGAAAAAAGGTGCCCAAAAAAATGAAAGATGACAGCGGTGAAATTCAGTATTGTTGGTGCTACACATCTGACAATTTTGTGTAAAATAATGTGAAACTTTTATTCCCGATAAATCAGGTTAAATAAATTTCAGCTTACAACTTCTGAACAGGATAGTTGCAGTAAAACAGTAAAAACACTTGCAATCGCTGGAATCTGTGCCATAACTGGAAAATAACTCAGCTGATTGGCTTCATATTTTCACCACTGGCGTGGCTTCCCGGACACATGGCTGACTCCCACTGCCAGTCCATGACATAAACCCCAATCTGCCAATTTTGTTGTATAAATTATATTAATTTTTATTCAATAACTAAAGAATACTTCTTCTGGTTGGCTTTAAAATATTACTAACGATACATTCTATAATAAGGATGAGAACCCACAAGTTTAAACCCAGTATTTTGGGAATTAATTCTGAGCTGTCTGGGTGCCATTTTGCCATGTTTTCCAAATTTTATATATAAAAAATCAAACAAGAGTGTAGAGAATTTTAAATAGATTGTAAATGTGAAAAACTGGGAAAAATAAAAATTCGCAGGTTTATGACTTTTTAAGTGTAACAAGGGGAGGCTTCCCTAGTTTTAGGATCATTTTGACCAATATTTTCGTTTGTTTTATCACAAATTCTTGTTTATTATCGAGAATGAGTTATTGAGGTTGAAAATTTCCAGGTTTGTGTAGTGTATGTTGGACAAGATTAATATCAGTATTTACACTGGTGGGTGAACTATATACAGTGTCACTCAGGTTATTATCATACTTTTGTGTCCCTCTTATTACTCCATAAAGGTTCCTCTTAGCGCCAATTTTGCTACTTTGATAAGCTCGAAATAGTAGCATTATTTTACCTTACTGTATCAGTTTTTCCTTGATGCTGGTGAGCGGCTCTTGATCCAAGGAACTGGACTTATCTTTCCCTTGCTAAAATCAAATTTGAATGCCTCCCATTCCACAGGCGCTATATGCCTCAAACGGGTTTAGCGTTTTCCTCTGATTAATATATACCAGTATAGTGAAAGGCATCAATCTTCATTGGTTGATACATCGCATATAATGATGGAATGTTTCATGGGTTTAGGCTGTGTAGGCACAAATTTTGTTGTGGGTTATATACAATAACTGGAGAATGCATCTTCTGGTCAGCTTCAAACTTTTAGTATTGATGTGTTTTCCTCAAAGGAAACAATCTCCTGAATTAGCTTGTGTAAGTTTATCATGTACCAGTTTTATTAATCAAATTGGCTTCTCTGAAATAATTAGAGAATGTCTCTTCTAATCAAAAATAAGTCACAGTGGTCATCATAGGTTAAATGAACTTAATGTTCTTTTATGTTCATATAACATTTGTGTGCCTTTAATACCACTGTTCACAAATTGTATCTTATGTACATTAACCTTTCATAAAAGTTACTTTTCTTTTTAAAACCTGGTCATCTTAGAGAAAACATTGGACTGATTTTAGCTTGTATAGGTTCTAATTTGCATTCCTGGAAGAAATTGGAAAAAATTAAATACTGCTTTCCATGTGATAATTTCTGAGTGCCGCATCTGATTACCTTTAAACCTTCCATGGTTATAATGTGATAAGGCAAAGTCTGAGCGGCGTCAAGCTTTATGTGCTTGTATATTTAAAGTTACTGGTCTCCCTGAAAGGTTTGAATTAGATTTAGGTCCTATATGTCCTATATGATTGCTGATGTTATGAATGAAAAGAAGATGGATGTCCTGGCTCTAAGCGAAACAAAGCTGAAGGGGGTAGGAGAGTTTCAGTGGGGGGAAATAAATGGGATTAAATCTGGAGTATCTGAGAGAGTTAGAGCAAAGGAAGGGGTAGCAGTAATGTTAAATGATCAGTTATGGAAGGAGAAAAGAGAATATGAATGTGTAAATTCAAGAATTATGTGGATTAAAGTAAAGGTTGGATGCGAGAAGTGGGTCATAATAAGCGTGTATGCACCTGGAGAAGAGAGGAATGCAGAGGAGAGAGAGAGATTTTGGGAGATGTTAAGTGAATGTATAGGAGCCTTTGAACCAAGTGAGAGAGTAATTGTGGTAGGGGACCTGAATGCTAAAGTAGGAGAAACTTTTAGAGAGGGTGTGGTAGGTAAGTTTGGGGTGCCAGGTGTAAATGATAATGGGAGCCCTTTGATTGAACTTTGTATAGAAAGGGGTTTAGTTATAGGTAATACATATTTTAAGAAAAAGAAGATAAATAAGTATACACGATATGATGTAGGGCGAAATGACAGTAGTTTGTTGGATTATGTATTGGTAGATAAAAGACTGTTGAGTAGACTTCAGGATGTACATGTTTATAGAGGGGCCACAGATATATCAGATCACTTTCTAGTTGTAGCTACACTGAGAGTAAAAGGTAGATGGGATACAAGGAGAATAGAAGCATCAGGGAAGAGAGAGGTGAAGGTTTATAAACTAAAAGAGGAGGCAGTTAGGGTAAGATATAAACAGCTATTGGAGGATAGATGGGCTAATGAGAGCATAGGCAATGGGGTCGAAGAGGTATGGGGTAGGTTTAAAAATGTAGTGTTAGAGTGTTCAGCAGAAGTTTGTGGTTACAGGAAAGTGGGTGCAGGAGGGAAGAGGAGCGATTGGTGGAATGATGATGTAAAGAGAGTAGTAAGGGAGAAAAAGTTAGCATATGAGAAGTTTTTACAAAGTAGAAGTGATGCAAGGAGGGAAGAGTATATGGAGAAAAAGAGAGAGGTTAAGAGAGTGGTGAAGCAATGTAAAAAGAGAGCAAATGAGAGAGTGGGTGAGATGTTATCAACAAATTTTGTTGAAAATAAGAAAAAGTTTTGGAGTGAGATTAACAAGTTAAGAAAGCCTAGAGAACAAATGGATTTGTCAGTTAAAAATAGGAGAGGAAAGTTATTAAATGGAGAGTTAGAGGTATTGGGAAGATGGAGGGAATATTTTGAGGAATTGTTAAATGTTGATGAAGATAGGGAAGCTGTGATTTCGTGTATAGGGCAAGGAGGAATAACATCTTGTAGGAGTGAGGAAGAGCCAGTTGTGAGTGTGGGGGAAGTTCGTGAGGCAGTAGGTAAAATGAAAGGGGGTAAGGCAGCCGGGATTGATGGGATAAAGATAGAAATGTTAAAAGCAGGTGGGGATATAGTTTTGGAGTGGTTGGTGCAATTATTTAATAAATGTATGGAAGAGGGTAAGGTACCTAGGGATTGGCAGAGAGCATGCATAGTTCCTTTGTATAAAGGCAAAGGGGATAAAAGAGAGTGCAAAAATTATAGGGGGATAAGTCTGTTGAGTGTACCTGGTAAAGTGTATGGTAGAGTTATAATTGAAAGAATTAAGAGTAAGACGGAGAATAGGATAGCAGATGAACAAGGAGGCTTTAGGAAAGGTAGGGGGTGTGTGGACCAGGTGTTTACAGTGAAACATATAAGTGAACAGTATTTAGATAAGGCTAAAGAGGTCTTTGTGGCATTTATGGATTTGGAAAAGGCGTATGACAGGGTGGATAGGGGGGCAATGTGGCAGATGTTGCAAGTGTATGGTGTAGGAGGTAGGTTACTGAAAGCAGTGAAGAGTTTTTACGAGGATAGTGAGGCTCAAGTTAGAGTATGTAGGAAAGAGGGAAATTTTTTCCCAGTAAAAGTAGGCCTTAGACAAGGATGTGTGATGTCACCGTGGTTGTTTAATATATTTATAGATGGGGTTGTAAGAGAAGTAAATGCGAGGGTCTTGGCAAGAGGCGTGGAGTTAAAAGATAAAGAATCACACACAAAGTGGGAGTTGTCACAGCTGCTCTTTGCTGATGACACTGTGCTCTTGGGAGATTCTGAAGAGAAGCTGCAGAGATTGGTGGATGAATTTGGTAGGGTGTGCAAAAGAAGAAAATTAAAGGTGAATACAGGAAAGAGTAAGGTTATGAGGATAACAAAAAGATTAGGTGATGAAAGATTGAATATCAGATTGGAGGGAGAGAGTATGGAGGAGGTGAACGTATTCAGATATTTGGGAGTGGACGTGTCAGCGGATGGGTCTATGAAAGATGAGGTGAATCATAGAATTGATGAGGGAAAAAGAGTGAGTGGTGCACTTAGGAGTCTGTGGAGACAAAGAACTTTGTCCTTGGAGGCAAAGAGGGGAATGTATGAGAGTATAGTTTTACCAACGCTCTTATATGGGTGTGAAGCGTGGGTGATGAATGTTGCAGCGAGGAGAAGGCTGGAGGCAGTGGAGATGTCATGTCTGAGGGCAATGTGTGGTGTGAATATAATGCAGAGAATTCGTAGTTTGGAAGTTAGGAGGAGGTGCAGGATTACCAAAACTTTTGTCCAGAGGGCTGAGGAAGGGTTGTTGAGGTGGTTCGGACATGTAGAGAGAATGGAGCGAAACAGAATGACTTCAAGAGTGTATCAGTCTGTAGTGGAAGGAAGGCGGGGTAGGGGTCGGCCTAGGAAGGGTTGGAGGGAGGGGGTAAAGGAGGTTTTGTGTGCGAGGGGCTTGGACTTCCAGCAGGCATGCGTTAGCGTGTTTGATAGGAGTGAATGGAGACAAATTGTTTTTAATACTTGACGTGCTGTTGGAGTGTGAGCAAAGTAACATTTATGAAGGGATTCAGGGAAACCGGCAGGCCGGACTTGAGTCCTGGAGATGGGAAGTACAGTGCCTGCACTCTGAAGGAGGGGTGTTAATGTTGCAGTTTAAAAACTGTAGTGTAAAGCACCCTTCTGGCAAGACAGTGATGGAGTGAATGATGGTGAAAGTTTTTCTTTTTCGGGCCACCCTGCCTTGGTGGGAATCGGCCAGTGTGATAATAAATAATAATGCCCTAATTTATATTTTTTTCTTGAAGAAATTTGTGTATTACAGCACTACCCATATGATGACTTACGAATGCCTCTTCTCAGTCCCTTCAAATCTTCATCATTCATATTTAACTGCATTATCAACTTAGGCCGCACTCTGCACTGATGCATAGTGGACTGGGATTATGAAGTACGGGAATACCTTCTTCGAAATACATTTAGCTTATCCAGAGTTCACTGCAATACAATAAGCAGCAGTAACTCTTGAAACCCTCTATGTGACCCTTATACTTTACTACAACATAAACGACTTTGGACTATGTAGTCGCCTATCGCATTAATCTTTATAAGTGGTTTACGTGTATCATTATCATCTCTTATGCTAGTGCTGATGTGGCTCAGATAAGCGAAGTGAGAGACAACGGTGAGTCACCTACTCCACACACAACTTATACCTGATGAAAGCAGGTCCAAAGCGCAATCACTGCCAGGTCGACCAGGCACCTACCGCAGGAAGTTTTCCAGTTTTCCTTAAGGAATTCAACCTGTTTTCCTACATTTCTCATCTCACGCCAGTAAGTTGTTATAACAGTGTCGACATTAGGGGCCTGGCCCTCTATTATTTTCCGCATTTATATTATCGGGCATTTTGCTTCCCCGTTTCAGAGAATACATTCCGATTGCTTTTAGGTTTCCTAATAGTTTAGATATTTTTTTTTACTCTTTCTGACTATGAAATAATAATTTCGTATGTTCTAGCTCTGATATCTTACTTGCTAAGAAGGGATGTGTGTGTAGAGAAGAGTAGTGTAGCAGAAAGCGCACTAGTTGACTAGAAGATTAACATGACTGGTGTATCATCTCTCCTGAAAGTTCTCATATTCCATCATGTCACTGTCATGGCTTCGGCAACATTTACTTTGTTTTTATACTTTAAAGGTTAGGTCGTCGGACATTACCATTCTTCGATCCTTTCCCTTAAAGTTCTATAACTAGATGTGCTGCTTTTTGTATCTTGTAGTTCGTTCAGACCTCTGATGTTTCCGTACCCAAGTAGTTAGAATTTTCATTGTTGAAAATAGCTTTCTTTTCCACATACCTGTGGAAAATTTTGTATTTATATCTTATTATAGTTTTTGAGCGTCATCTGCAGAGGCAAAATTCATCCTCAGTTTTGTATCATAGTACACAAATGATAACACGACGCTGTGGTTAGTGTTTTTTACTGTCAATACGATAAAAATTATTAAAGGCCATAGCATTAGTAACCTGCCTTTATAGAACCAATCTTCAAGACTTTACTGATGGCGTGTGATGCTAGGGTGGTTGTTGTGTATAGTGGTTGTCTGGTTGTCTTCAACAGGGAGCTGGACATATACATAAAAGTCGGTACCGGATCAGCCGGGCTGTAGCTCGTACGCTGGACTATGTGAGGTCAGCAGTAACAGCCTCGCTGATCAGGCCCTGATGAACCGGGAGGCCTGGTCGTGGACCGGGCCGCGGGGGCGCTGATCCCCGAATGCCCTACAGGTAGACTCCAGGCAGTGTCATAGCTCTGCTGCCTCCTTGTGAAGTTTGGTTATGTCTGGTTTTTAGGTTCTGAATTTATCTGTAATTACTGTCAGTAATACCGACAATGGTTAGATAAGTGGACATGTACAACTTATTGAAACATTTATTAGGCAGATTTATTCCTAATATTCTAGAACGACTTTTACATCAAGTACACGACATTGCCATTACTTGAGGAGGAGGAGGAACATGAAGAGGGGACGACGACGACGACACCATCTACACTCTCCACTATATATACTCACTATGCCCATTTAATTTCTGTATTAGCCTGAAAAATCCCCTGACGTGCGAAACGTAGCTTTAACGTCTCATTAAATTTCGTATGTATTCATTTACCTGCCCTGAACTTAAGTATGTTATATATAAATTGTAGTGGGTGTTCATGTTAGTGGTATTTTGCATGATTTTATAAATACAACATACCAGAACTGGGGCCCCAGCATGAGCATGCATGATAATATCTGATAAATAATTCGTAAGTGACTTTCTTAAAAAAAAAAAAATCTGTCTACATCGATTGGAATGTTAAACATGGATTGATATAGTTACGTGTGTTCATCTACTTGTGGCTCCAGGGGTCGAATGTTAGCTCCTGGCCGTGTGTACTTACATAACAACAAAAGAAAGAACACTGCAGCAGGCCTACTGGCCCATGCAAGGCAGGTCCATGTCACCTCTCGGTTTAGCCCAATGACCCACCCAGTCAGGTCACATCCACTTAAGGAAAGAGTATGGTGATGCTGACAAGATGTAGAAAAAGACAATTATGTACAGTTCAGGACATTTATTAGAAGAAACGTTTCGCCACGAGTGACTCTACAGTCCTAATACAGAGAAAACTAAGAAAATGGGTGTATATATAGAAGCCGTAGTCAGGTGAAGTGTTGCGTGGGTAGAGGTGGTAGTAGTGGTGGAACTAAGGTGGAGACGGATGGCTACAAAGGGACCTGTTGATATCATGTTACAGCAGTTTCCAGAATGGGTAATATCCTGTTGATTATCAATTTTGATATACTGTAACTACCGGACTTTTGCTTTGTAGTGTTACTGACAGCAATCAGGGCAGTTTGTATACATTTTCTCCGTCTTAAATGGTCTTTTTTGATCACTAGTTTAGCCTCACTGAATTTCTCGAGGTATCCAACTTCATCCCTATGTTGAACACACGCGTTTTTACGGTCATCATTTCTGCAAGCATTTTTGTTTGGTGATCCTAAGGTCCAGAGATCTGGCTGTTTTTCCCATACAAACTTTGTCACATCCCCCACATGGTATAGTGCTTGGGTTTTTGTATCAGGTTCCTAGTAGCACAAGCTAGTCAGGTCCAACTCACACCCACCCACACCCACTCATGTATTTATCTAACCTATTTTTAAAACCACACAACGTTTTAGCTTATATGACGGTACTCGAGAGTTTGTTCCACTCATCCACAACTCTATTACCAAACCAGTGCTTTCCTATATCCTTCCTTAATCTGAATTTTTCCAACTTGAAACCATTGCTGCGAGTCCTGTTTTGGCTGGATATTTTCAGCACGCTATTTACATCCCCTTTATTTATTCCCGTTTTTCATTTATACACCTCAATCATATACCCCCTAATTCTACGCCTTTCTAGAGAGTGCAGATTCTGGGCCCTCAGTCTGTCCTCATAGGGAAGATTTCTGATACATGGGATCAACTTTGTCATCCTCCTCTGTACGTTTTCCAGTGCATTTATATCCATTAACTAAATGAGGCCTAACCAAGGATATATAGAGTTGAAGAACAACCTGAGGACTTCTATTATTTATGTTTCTTGGTATGAAGCCATGCCTACCTGATCATGCCTACTCTTGAAACTGTGTACTGAGCTTGCCTCTACGACGTCATCTAGCTCATTCCATTTACTTGCCAACGTGAGTCTGAGAGAATCTTCTCTAACATCCCTGCGGCTCATCTATTTGTGTGTACTCGCCTAATTGTACTCACCTAATTGTGGTTGCAGGGGTCGAGACTCCGCTCTTGGCCCCGCCTCTTCACTGTGTGTGTTGTGTGTGTGCGTACCTATTTTGTGGTTGCAGGGGTCGATTCACAGCTCCTGGCCCAGCCTCTTTGCTGTGTGTGTACTCACAGAGTTGTGCTTGTAGAGGTCGAGACTCGGCTCCTGACCCGCCTCCTAGACTGATCAGCATCGCCGATATCCGGACTCTTGACCCTTATCATATCTGTTTTTTAAGCTATGTATTGAGTTTGTCTCGTCATAGAGAAGGGTGTGAGTTCCTCTTCATCTCCCGGCAGAACAATTTTCACCACTAAACTCCACTTAACTGCTCCAAGAGAGCTCTAAACACATTACTTTTAATATCCTTTATAAAACTACTTTATTGAGCATGAAGAATCAATCACTTAATACTCCTGAGGGATACTATTGTGAGACAGGGATACATACTCAACGCGTACAATAATTTATTACTTAACTATGACAACAGGAGGGAATAAAGAATTATACTGGTGAAGTACATTTCAGCACTGGTTTCAGAAGTGGCTTCATACTCTGAAATAGTCTCATTCAGCCTATTACAGCTACCTTGAGATAGCTTACATATTGTCGGTAGAATTACCGACAATATGTAAAGTAAAAGGACACAAGTGCAACTAATGTGACATTTTATTGTGGCAACGTTTCGCTCTCCAGGAGCGAGGTTCCCTCGAACTGAGAGTCCACGAACATAAATATGCTTGAAAATAAGGTCCAGAGGTCAAACATTAATTTTTGACCTAAAGAAATAAAACTTATATCAATGGAATTCTCGTACTCTGCTGATATTAAATAGGTATACTTTAATTAGTGTTCGATCACTATTCCCCGAGTTGCATGTTCCAGAGAAATTATTTTTGTCTTGCGACCTAAAATTGATCCAGGTCATAATAACTGATCCACAGGTCAGATCGAAACAAGATTCACAGACGTGAGTTTAGAGGATAGGATAACCCTGAATACCGAATTTGAAGAGACTCAGAGATGTCAGAGGTTAGGCAATGGATGTCTTGTTCTCGAAGTCTCCCATTGAAGTCCAATCGAGGACCTGGCTCCTGACCTGATCAGTCACTCTATTTGTGTTAGCAGCACACAGTCGAGCGTAAACACCACAGCTCAGATAATCAGAAACGTTGTTGGTAATTTTCCAATAGTGGAAACCATGGTGACTTCTAATGACTCCATTTGTTAGTACAATCTAGTGTGATTTATGGACAACCTGCAGCAAATATTCAGAGTGTAAGTACCGCGCTGAGTGGAGGGGGTACGGGGCACTGGGGGGTATTTTATTCATCATGGAAAATTTCTCCTGACACGGGTATTAGTCATATAATGATCCGCTTGGTGGAGCCCCTGGTCATGGCACCGAGGTCAACCACTGACCTACTCGTCCACACCCTTAAAAAATAACTTACATTGTGTCTTAGTGATAAGAGATACATTCAGCAGCTTATACCTGTAGACGCCACCTGTAGACGCCACCTGTAGACCCCACCTGTAGACCCCACCTGTAAACCCCACCTGTAGACCCCACCTGTAAACCCCACCTGTAAACCCCACCTGTAGACCCCACCTGTAGACCTCACCTGTAGACCCCACCTGACGCCTAACTCCGCCACAACCGTATCCATAAAAGTAACCTCACGTGATGTAATAAGAAAGAAACAAGAGCTAATCTGAGGTTGCTCACTTGAACGCAAGATATGGCGCTGTTCTCACAAATACAACAGCTGCTGTTCATCTGAAGAACAACAGTTGATTCGACTCTTTTGCCTTGAAAGCGAGGTCAGAAGACCGAAATAATATCCGGCATGGCCTCGACCTATGAACTTAATTAGTGAGCGGAAGCCCAGGTATGCCAAGTCACGTGACCCATTGTTTTCAAGCACATATAAGGCCAGGGAATCTAATGTGGATAACTGATGGACGGGACCTGCGGCACTAACTCAAGCCTGACCCCCCCCCCTCTCTCTCTGGCCTCACACAGCCACTTGCTGTTCTATAATTTTTAACAATTAGTAGTTTCAGTTGTTTGTTCTGTAGTGTTTAAGTCAGTAATCTGAGTTATATGTTAACCCACAATGCTTAACAGTTAGTAATCTGAGTTATATGTTAACCTTCAGTGTTCAACAGACAGTTATCTGAGTTATGTATATAGTGTTATGTATGGATTCACACACTACCACTTCACTATGTATGGATTCACACACTACCACTTCCCGACCACTCTAGGCTAAAGAAGTATTTCGTAACATACCTATGACTCATCTGTGTTTTAAAATTCCAGCTGCATCCTCGTGTACCTGAGACCCGCCTCTCAAACAAACTCTACCTGTCCACCCTGTCAATTCCTTTAAGTATTTTGTACGTCGTAATCATGTCACCCTTGGTCCGTCTGTCAACTAGTGTGGTCAGGTTTAGCTCCTCTAGCCTCTCCTCATAGTTCATACCCCTTAACTTGGGGAATAGTTTCGTTGACAACCTTTGCACTTTTCCAGCTTCTTTAAATACTTTACCAGATGCGTGTTCCATACTACCGCTGTAGACTCCAAGATAGGCCTGACATATGCCATTTATAAATAAGGTCATGAATGCCTCCTTGTTGATGTTCCTGAAAGCTACTCTTAAATACGCCAGTCTCGCATTCACTGCAGCGAAATGCTCGGAACTATGCCCACCCCAAGGTGAGCATAGTTCCGAGGAGGTTTGCAACTTTTTCCCCTCGAGTCTGTATACTGTTTCCAGACGTCTTTGTCCTCTAATTATCATAAATTTGCCTTTTTCTGGGGGTTAGATCCAAGTAGCCATTTATCAGACCTGCAGTTTGTCCAGATCTGAATGTAGTCTTTCCTTGTCTATTCTTTGTTCGTGTTCTCCTCATTAAGTTTCCCATCATCTGTCAACAGCGACACCTCTGACTCAATTTCCTCTATCATCTTGTTTATATACACAAGAAATAGTACTGGTTCAAGTACTGACCCTTGTGGAACCCCACTTGTCACACTCGACAATTTCGATATAATTTTTCACAGTCAGTAGTTAGTTGTGTGTTGACCTACTGTGTTTCACAGCCAGCAGTGTGAGTTGTGTGTTGATGTAGTGTGCTTCCCCGTGACGTCACAGGGTGAGGTGTCCACCATATTGGCTATCAATTATGGTGTGTTTACGCCTGGTATTTTGCAAGAAAACAATGTTTAGCTGGAAGACTCTGAGGTTGGTGAGAGCTAGTGTGCTGTGGGTTGTTCAACAGAAAGGCAAAGAAAGGAGGATTATCGTTTCCTGGTATGCGTCTCAATAACGATCGTCAGCTAAAGAAATTAGCAGTGCTCTGGGAGATGCTTTACCCTCAATGGCTCTTGATCCAAAGAAATAGAGCCAACTTATTTTTCACAGGATTGAATTTAACTGCCTCCCGTTCTCCATGGTTCCAAGGGATTTAGCGCTCAACAACAACGAAGTAAAAAAATGAGGGAGTTGAGGGTCGCGCTTGTAAGCAAATTTGATTTATTTTGTTTTGTGTTAAACCTGATGTTTGTTACCTCAGTACACCTCACCCTCCTGACTGATTCTTGGCTTGCAGGAGTTTCAAGTTTTAATATTTCAAGAACATTGTGGCAACACTTTATTTGCAATGACGGTGATGATGCGAAAATCCGTAACTATGAATCTGAATTCATATTTTTTTTTTTCAGAGGAAGTATACTTGAATCCTGGGATATTGTTACACAAACAGGAAAGCTATATTTCACCATACTGCTGTCACTCTGTCATGGATGTTTCACGAGAATGTTGGAACGGGAGGGCTATATACACAGATGTGGCAATATAAACACAAATGCAGTATAATGTGATCCTTTATTGACTACGTTTCGCCCACACAGTGGGCTTTTTCAAGTCACAAACAGAACTACCTGGGGTGGAAGGAACGCGAGTATTTATAGTCCGGCTGAGGTCAGGTGAAGAATGCTGCATCTGATGATGTACCGAGTTGGGTTGTAGAGTCTAAAAACTTGGGTAGCTTGGAAAGGAGACTGGACAAGTTTGTGAGCAGACCTTCTACAGTGTTCTTATGTGGGATAGCGATGAAGAAGTTTCTTGGCAAGTGGTTCAGCTATGTTATAGAAGCCACTATTCTGGTTGAAGTTGTCGGATATAGAAATAAGTGATGATTCCAGGATTCTTCGGTATTGGGTGTTGTCTTCTGTGGCGATAAGTCTTGAGTTTCTGTAGTTTATCAAGTGGTTGTGTGAATTACGGTGTTGTACGCAGGCATTCCTTGTGTCGTCAGACCTGCTTGCGTATTGGTGTTCTGAAATACGTGTTTGGAGGTCCCTTGATGTTTCGCCCACGTATAACTTGTTGCAGTCATTACAAGGGATTATGTATACCCCTGCAGAGGATGGAGGCTTGTCCTGTCTACTACTGGTGATGTCCTTGATGGTCGTGGTTGTGGAGGTAGATACTTGGAATGATGTTTTGGCAAAGATGTTGGAAACATGTTTGGCAATGGAGTTGGTGGGAAGGACTATGTATCTCTTCTCGGCAGTGTCTTCTCTGGGTGTGTTGAAGATGTTTAGTGCTCGCCGTCTGCAGTCTCTGATGAAGTGACGAGGATAGTGGAGTTTGGAAAATACCTGTTCAATTATAGTGCATTCTTCCTCAAGGAACTCGTTGCTGCAGATTCTGAGTGCACGCAGGAAGAAGCCTATAATTACACCACGTTTGGTTTTGGTGTCGTGGTGAGAGTAGAAGTGGAGAAGATCGTTTTGGTTGGTGGGTTTTCGATAGACTTTAAAACGAAGTTCGTGGTCAGCTTTGCAGAGTAGAACATCAAGGAAAGGAAGAGTGTTGTCGACCTCTTCAAGTGTGAACTGGATTGAAGGCTCGACCTGGTTGAGCTTGTCTTGGAGAGCTTGAACGTTGAAGCGTTTAGGAGTTATGAGGAGAATGTCGTCAACATAACGGAGCCAGGTGATAGACGAAGGAATAATGGTGGAGAAACGTTCGGCTTCTAGATGTTCCATGTATAGGTTCGCTAGGACTGCACTGAGTGGCGAACCCATGGGTAGTCCAAAAGTCTGCTGAAAGAGGTGATTTTCAAAAGAGAAACACGTAAAGCCAACACATAGTTCAACCAGGTCGATGAAGTCGCTGGCTGGAATGGGAAGATCAAGTGAATCGTCAATTTTCTTGCGCAAGAGATCGATGGCTTGTTTAGTAGGTACTTTAGTGAATAGGGAAGTCACGTCAAGGCTGGAAAGTTTCTTGTTCCTGATGTTGATGTTGCGAATGCGATTGAGAAGATCATCTGAGTGTTTGAGATGTGCTGGACTGATAGTGCCCAAGAGTTTCGAGAGGTGTTTGGCGAGAATTCCTGAGAGCTTGTGGGGAGCACTGCCTATTCCCGAGGATATGGGCCTCAGTGGGATACCAGGCTTCAACGTTCAAGCTCTCCAAGACAAGCTCAACCAGGTCGAGCCTTCAATCCAGTTCACACTTGAAGAAGAGGTCGACAACACTCTTCCTTTCCTTGATGTTCTACTCTGCAAAGCTGACCACGAACTTCGTTTTAAAGTCTATCGAAAACCCACCAACCAAAACGATCTTCTCCACTTCTACTCTCACCACGACACCAAAACCAAACGTGGTGTAATTATAGGCTTCTTCCTGCGTGCACTCAGAATCTGCAGCAACGAGTTCCTTGAGGAAGAATGCACTATAATTGAACAGGTATTTTCCAAACTCCACTATCCTCGTCACTTCATCAGAGACTGCAGACGGCGAGCACTAAACATCTTCAACACACCCAGAGAAGACACTGCCGAGAAGAGATACATAGTCCTTCCCACCAACTCCATTGCCAAACATGTTTCCAACATCTTTGCCAAAACATCATTCCAAGTATCTACCTCCACAACCACGACCATCAAGGACATCACCAGTAGTAGGCAGGACAAGCCTCCATCCTCTGCAGGGGTATACATAATCCCTTGTAATGACTGCAACAAGTTATACGTGGGCGAAACATCAAGGGACCTCCAAACACGTATTTCAGAACACCAATACGCAAGCAGGTCTGACGACACAAGGAATGCCTGCGTACAACACCGTAATTCACACAACCACTTGATAAACTACAGAAACTCAAGACTTATCGCCACAGAAGACAACACCCAATACCGAAGAATCCTGGAATCATCACTTATTTCTATATCCGACAACTTCAACCAGAATAGTGGCTTCTATAACATAGCTGAACCACTTGCCAAGAAACTTCTTCATCGCTATCCCATATAAGAACACTGTAGAAGGTCTGCTCACAAACTTGTCCAGTCTCCTTTCCAAGCTACCCAAGTTTTTAGACTCTACAACCCAACTCGGTACATCATCAGATGCAGCATTCTTCACCTGACCTCAGCCGGACTATAAATACTCGCGTTCCTTCCACCCCAGGTAGTTCTGTTTGTGACTTGAAAAAGCCCACTGTGTGGGCGAAACGTAGTCAATAAAGGATCACATTATACTGCATTTGTGTTTATATTGCCATTGTGTCGGTATTTTATACCATTTATTTCCATACACAGATGTCGCACGGCACCTGATATTTACCATCATCGTCACCAAGACAAGCGGGTCGTGCTATGATTAACACTCCTTTCAGGTGATTCTCCCTGACAAATAAATTACCAACAACACACAAGCGGGCGAAGGCATCCGTAGAGCATACACGTAAAGCTACACGTAGAGCATACACGTAAAGCTACACGTAGAGCATACACGTAAAGCTACACGTAGAGCATACACGTAAAGCTACACGTAGAGCATACACGTAAAGCTACACGTAGAGCATACATGTAGAGCATACACGTTAAGCATACACGTAGAGCATACACGTATATAAGACACGTGTTCAGAAGTTAGGTATCTTTTATTCCCAAACGTTTGCTTACAGAGTAAGTTTTATCAGTCGAGCACAGGGCAGCATAAATAGAGACAAAAGAAGCAGTTGAGAGATCACATTAACTATTCCATAGAATTTTCAAAAATTAAATGTCAAAAAAATAGTATTTTCATTAAAATACATATTTACCAAATCATTACAGAAGACAGGGTACCAAAACGACTAGATATTAGAAAATACCAGAATACCTGACAAAGGAACAGCTTCTCGCAACTTTAGCAAAGATGATGATGCACAGTACTTCACGACTTAATCTTTCACGAAGTGCCATGACTCACGAAATCGTAATGACATGATTACAAACAAACCAGGGTACTGGTGGGGACTGAACTCTCTGGCCTGTAGTTTTACGACTCACTTGCCGCGAGTTAAATCCCCGCCCGTACCGTGGTTCATGATGTGTCATCTCTGATACAAACATTTCCATGCTGAAGTCAGAAGTTTTAGACTTCTGAAATAAAGAACGAAACTGATGAAACTATACAAAATACTTTATTATATGAATGAGTTAAAACACGGTGGGATGAGCACACCTGTGAGTTATATTAATAATGCAACAAGCAACACCGCTCTGCTGTTGCTAATTGACCTCGGTAGCTAATTATTGTTTTTACATATAGCCTAAAGCTAGGTGGAATATTAATGTTGAATATATCAAGAAAGTTTCATGAACGTGAAGAAGATCCTCCAGTACGGTACAGTTCTCCAATCAAAAATAATGTTTGTTTTAGTAGACATACAAAACGAGTGCACACGCACACGCACACGCACACGCACGGACACAGCTTTCCAACACCTCAGTAAAGAGTCGTTCCAGACTCTGTACACCGTGTACGTCAGGACCATATTGGAGTATGCAGCACCAGTCTGGAACCCACACCTGGGCAAGCACATCAGAAATTAGAGAAAGTGCAAAGGTTTGCAACAAGACTACTCCCGGTGATATGTGGTATGTCCTACGAGGAGAGGTTAAGGGAACTCGACCTGACGACACTGGAGGACAGGAGGGATAGGGGAAGACATGATAACGACATATAAAACACTGAGAGGAATCAACAAGGTGGACAGAGACAGGATGTTCCAGAATTGGGACACAGCAACAAGGGGCACAGTTGGAAGTTGAAAATTCAGATGAGTCACAAATATATTAGGAAGTATTTCTTCAGTCACAGAGTTGTTAGGAAGTGGAATAGTCTGGAAAGTGAGGCTATGGAGGCAGGATCCATAAATAGCTTCAAGAAGAGGTACGATAAAGCTCACGGAGAAGGGAGTGAGTGACCTAGTAGCGACCAGTGGAGAAGCGAGGCCAGAAGCTATGATTGACCCCTGCAACCACAATTAGGCGAGTACACACACAAACACGAACACACATGCACCCTTGCAACCACATATAAGTGCGTGCACACACACACACACACACTACTCATAAAAAACCGATAGGGTTTTGAGGAAATGGAAGGTATGAGCGAAATTGGAGAAAGGGACTACATAGCTACAATTCAGTCTGGGAAACATAAGTTAAGTCATTGCAGTGATGTATAACCCACCACAGAACTGCAGGAGGCCAAGAGAGGAATATGAAGAGAACAGAGCGATGGTGGACACACTGGCTGAGGTGGCACGAAGAACTGAATCGTGCAGAGCAAAGTTACTGGTTATGGGTGATTTCAACCATAGGGAGACTGACTGGGAAAACCTGAAGCCTCACGGGGTTCCTGACACATGGAGAGCCAAGATGATGGATGTGGTACTGGAAAACCTCATACATCAACACGTCTGGGACACTACCACAGAGAGAGGGGAGGATGAACCAGCAAGACTGGACCTTGTGTTCACCCTGAGCAGTTCAGACATTGAGGACATCACATACGAGAGGCCCCTTGGAGCTAGCAATCACATGGTTTTGAGTTTTGATTACATAGTAGAGCTGCAAGTGGAGAGGGTAACAGGAGTCGATTGGTAAAAGCCAAACTATAAAAGGGGAGACTACACAGGTATGAGGAACTTCCTGCGGGAGGTTCAGTGGGACAGATAATTGGTAGGAAAGTCAGTAAAGGAAATGATGGAATATGTAACAAAATGCAAGGAGGCAGAGAAATGGTTTATTCCCAAGGGCAACAGAATTAATGGGAAGACCAAAGTGAGTCCTTGGTTTACCCAAAGGTGTAGGGAGGCAAAAACTACGTGCATTAGAGAATGGAAGAGGTACAGAAGGCAAAGGACCCAGGAAAATAAAGAGATCAGTCGAAGAGCCAAAAACGAGTATGCACAGATAAGGAGGGAGGCCCAGCGACAGTATGAAAACGACATAGCGTCAAAAGTCAAGTCTGACCTGAAACTGCTGTAAAGCCACATTAGGAGAAGGACAACAAAGACCAGGTGATCAGGCTGAGGAAAGAAGGTGGGGAACTCACACGAAACGATCAAGAGGTATGTGAGGAGCTCAACAAGAGATTTAAGGAAGTATTCACAAAGGAGACAGGAAGAACTCTGGGAAGACAGGACAGAGGGAGACACCAATAGGGAATACACCAACAAGTGCTGGATGACATACACACAACTGAAGAGGAGGTGAAGAAGCTGCTAAGTGACCTTGATACCTCAAAGGCAATGGGACCGGACATCTCCCCGTGGGTCCTTAGAGAGGGAGCAGAAATGCTGTGTGTCCCATTAACCACAATCTTCAGCACATTCCTTGAAACTGGGCAACTACCTGAGGTATGGAAGACGGCAAATGTAGTTCCCATTTTTAAAAAAGGAGACAGAAAAGAGGTGCTAAACAGCAGACCAGTCACTGACATGTATAGTATGCAAAGTCATGGAGAAGATTATCAGGAGGAGAATGGTGGAGCACCTGGAACTTAACAAAAGTATAAATGACAACCAGTACGGTTTCATGGATGGCAAATCCTGTGTCACAAACCTTCTGGAGTTTTATGATAAAGTAACAGAATTAAGAGACGAGAGAGAAGGGTGGGTTGATTGCATCTTCTTGGACTGCAAGAAGACCTTCGACACAGTTCCTCACAAGAGATTAGTGAAAAAACTAGAGGGTCAGGTGCGTGTAATGGGAAGGGCACTTCAATGGATCAGAAAATACCTGACATGGAGGCAACAACGAGTTATGGTACGTGATGAGGTATCACAGTGGGCACCTGTGACGAGCGGGGTCCCACAGGGGTCGGTCCTAGGACCAGTGCTATTTTTGGTATATGTGAATGACATGATGGATGGGATAGACTCAGAGCTGTCCCTGTTCCCAGATGATGTGAAATTAATGAGGAGAATTAAATCAGATGAGGATCAGGCAGGCCTTCAAAGAGACCTGGACAGGCTGGACACGTCATGAAGATTGGAGAAGAGCAAAGAAGACCGCAGGCAGAGTATAGGCTAGGTGGCCAACGACTGCAATCCTCGCTCAAGGAGAAAGATCTTGGCGTGAGTATAAGACCGAACACGTCTCCGGAAGCACACATCAGCCGGATAACTGCTGCAGCATATGGGCGCCTGGCAAACCTGAAATTAGCATTCCGATACCTACGTAAGGAATCTTTCAAGACACTGTACACCGTGTACGTCAGGCCCATACTGGAGTATGCAGCACCAGTTTGGAACCCGCACAGGGTCAAGCACGTTAAGAAATTAGAGGAAGTGCAAAGCTTTGCGTCAAGGTTAGTTCCAGAGCTAAGGGGAATGTCCTATGAAGAAAGGTTGAGGGAAATCGGCCTCACGACACTGGAGGACAGGAGGGATAGGGAAGACATGATAACGACATACAAAATACTGCGTGGAATAGACAAGGTGGACAGAGACAAGATGTTCCCGAGAGGGGACACAGAAACAAGGGGTCACTCTTGGAAGTTGAAGACTCAGATGAGCCACAGGCATGTTAGGAAGCATTTCTTCAGTCATAGAGAGGTCAGGAAGTGGAACAGTATGGCGAGCGATGTAGTGGAAGCAGGAACCATACATAGCTTTAAGATGGGAGAGAGAGGACCTAGTAGCGTTCAGTGAAGAGGCGGGGAGAGGAGCTGAGTCTCGGCCCCTGCAACTACAATTGAGTACACACACACACACACACACACACACTAGGATAAAATAGTAACTAACACGTCCTAGGACCGGTGCTGTTTCTGGTGTATGTGAACGACATGACGGAAGGAGCAGACTCCGAAGTGTCCGTTTGCAGATGATGAGAAGTTGATGAAAAGAATTCAATCCGACGAGGACCAGGCAGAACTACAAAGAGATCTGGACAGGCTGCAGACCTGGTCCAGCAACTGGCTCCTGGAGTTCAACCCCACCAAGTGCAAAGTCGTGAAGATTGGGGAAGGACAAAGAAGACCGCAGACGGAGTACAGTTTAGAGGGGGCTAGAGGTTACAAACCTCACTCAAGGAAAAGGATCTTGGGGTGAATATAACATTGGGC
The DNA here is from genome assembly GCF_038502225.1 of Cherax quadricarinatus. Lineage (NCBI taxonomy): Eukaryota > Metazoa > Arthropoda > Malacostraca > Decapoda > Parastacidae > Cherax > Cherax quadricarinatus. The sequence goes on along the minus strand of NC_091299.1, from coordinate 14,778,848 downwards.
ACATCTCCTGAGGCGTACATCAACCAAATAACTTCTGCAGCATACGGGAACCTAGCAAATCTAAGAATAGCATTCTAACATCTCAATAAGGAATCGTTCAGGACCCTGTACACCGTGTACGTCAGGCCTATATTGGAGTATGCAGCACCAGTTTGGAACCCACACCTAGCCAAGGACGTAAGGAAACTAGAGAAAGTGCAAAGGTTTGCAACAAGACTAGTCCCGGAGCTAAGGGGTATGTCCTACGAAAATCGACCTGACGACACTGGAGGACAGGAGAGATAAGGGGGATATGATAACGACATATGAAATACTGAGAGGAATCGACAAGGTGGACAGAGACAGGATGTTCCAGAAATGGGACACAGCAACAAGGGGTCACAGTTGAAAGCTGAAGACTCAGATGAATCACAGGAAGTATTTCTTCAGTCACAGAGTTGTCAGGAAGTGGAATAGTCTGGCAGGTGATGTAGTGGAGGTAGGATCCATACATAGCTTTAAGAAGAGGTATGATAAAGCTCATGGAGCAGGAAGTGTGGCCTAGTAGCAGCCAGTGAAGAGGCGGGGCCTGGAACTGTGAATCGACCCTTGCAACCACAACTAGGTTAGTACAACTATGTGAATATACACACACATACTCACACACGCATATACACAAAGATAGCAAACTGAAGTACATACACATGATAGTGAAGGGGTTTGATAAAAGGATCAAGGAGAGGTGTTATGATTTCACGAATCAATGAAAGTTACATAAACGTATAAAAAATGTATATATTAATAATCAAATTAAAAAACATCCACGTGTCTGGCAATGCAGAGTTCCAGTCAAATCTACATGTTTTTCAAATCGCTTGTGCTCTCTTGACTGGCGTGGTGTTCGGTACTGAAGGCACCATTCAGAGTAAGATAAATATCAGGGCTGGAACAGATGCAGAGACTGTTTATAACCCGCATAGAACCAATAAAGCATTTAAACTAATGGAAAAGCCTAAAAGTTCTAATTTTGTACTCTCTGGAGCAGAGGTGAGAGAGAGATACATGATAATATATGCATGGAAGATACGGAAAAATAAACCATGTGAAAGCAGGGGTACGGTAGGCACAATAAGTGAATACCGTACCAATACCAGTGGGCCAAGACTCTTGAGTATTTAGTAAGCAGCCAGAGGATATCAGAAATAATGCTGAGACAAATGAAGAAATCGTCAAGCGGAAACTCTATCAATATCTTTACTTAGAGTCAGATCAACTAGGCTGTAATGGATATGGAAGCCAGCGGGCCAGTAACACCCTGCCTGACCAGGGAGCACCAGACAAGCCTGGTCCATAACCAGGCTACGGAAGTAGGAAAACTCTCGAAACTTGTCACAGGCATATCACAAGTCACAGGTAAGTTAGGGGTACCTATCACTGGTGCTGCGAGAATGGCTTGGCAAGGTAAAATACAAAAACTTCAGCATTCAACACTTGCTCGCTCTCTCTCTCCTCTCTCATGTAAGTTACTGAAAGAAAATTAATAGGTGTGTCAAATTAGAGTCAGATATTGTAAACCTGACCGCTATTTCCTCACACACCCACTACCAGTTACCAGTACACCTTCCTCACACACCCACTACCAGTTACAAGTACACCTTCCTCACACACCCACTACCAGTCACCAGTACACCTTCCTCACACACCCACTACCAGTCACCAGTACACCTTTATTGCGACCCCTGAATGGGTCACAATGTATATAATGCATATTACCTGTTCATATAATTTTATATTGCTTATATTTGCAATATTAGCTAAATTGTAAATATATTGCTTTATATTATTATTTGACTTAGTTATATTATTAGGTAGGATGTAACATTTATATATTATTCAGTGCTCATAGTTCAAGTATCAAGTAGCTGACAGCATTGTCTAACTACTGTAATTATCGCTCTGCTCGTTTTGCTGCCGGCTTCTGTGTTGCTGGGCAGTATCAGTCCACGGAGAGTCACGTGATCAGAGTGGGGTGATCACACCTCACCTGGAGGAGAGTCTGCCTGGCTTGCGTGAGCTCTTGTCTGTTTGACGTTGTTCCAACAAGATGAGCCTCTCCAGCTCCCTTGCTGGCCCTTGTTGGAAGATCGTCTCTGTCGCTTTCCTGTTGTTGGTTCTGTGTAACTCTGTTCACAGAACATGGCCTAGACTTAGTGATTTTCGACGTTGTAATGAGGTTGTGTGTCGCACTGATACTCGGAGAAACTCAGGTCCTGAGCTGTAGCTTCTGACCTAATTTGTACTGGTATCTGTGTCCTGTCAGTCGGGGATTTGCTAATGCTGAACTTAGATTCAGTAGTATGGGAGTTTTGTGACTTTTGTGGAGGATCTGCAGATGGTCCCTACTTAGTGTCGTTTTATTATCTCCATGTTTCTGATTCTGTGTCGCTGTTGCTTGTTACATTGTTGTTCGGCTTAACAGTCGTTTTATTGTTCAAGGAAGCTGTTCTGATTGCCAGGTTGATAAAGAAGTCAATTTATGTGAGGACTTTTAGTCAGTCACTGGTTAAGTCTAGTCGAGTTTTGAGACATAACGAACTACTTAGAGCACTTACATACAAACTTACTTGTATATATTTGTATTATGTTATTAAATGCTAAAATGTACCAGACGGTACCTAAAAGCTATAAAGATGTGATATGTGCCTTCAGCACAATACTGCTGTACACGAGAGAAGTGATTATTTTGATTAATTTAATTTGGTATTATTAATAACTTTGTTATTAATAAACTTATTAAATTTTAATTTCTTTAGTTAGTAGCCTACCAGTTGTAATCCTGAAGCACTATTGAATCTTACTAAATTCTAATGGATAATTGGACCAGGATACTGACTAATTGTTACAAAAACCCAGTAACAGGCTGGATGCTACATGGGCAGACCTTTCTAGTATTCACTGGAGATCTCTATGCTTATTAGATATCGCGTTTTTTGTAACAACCTTCCTCACACACCCATTACTAGTCACCAGTACACCTTCCTCACACACCCATTACCAGTCACCAGTACACCTTCCTCAAACACTACCAGTCACCAGTACACCTTCCTCAAACACTACCAGTCACCAGTACACCTTCCTCAAACACTACCAGTCACCAGTACACCTTCCTCAAACACTACCAGTCACCAGTACACCTTCCTCAAACACTACCAGTCACCAGTACACCTTCCTCACACACCCACTACCAGTCAAGCCCAAGAAAAGTCAACCAGCGCTCAATTACCGGTTCATCACCAGTCCACCACTTGTCTAAATAAAATATACCGTTCAGTTATTACCAATCCACCACCAGTCAAACCCTTGAAATTTTGGACCACCATTCCACTGATCCAGCACCAGTGAACCACCGGTTTTGCACCAGTCCACCAGTTTCCGAATCAGTTTTCATCAGTCCACCACACGTCCAATATCAGGTACACACAAGGTAATATAACACACGTGATCAAGTACACGTGCTACAAAACTTTATATATATATATATATATATATATATATATATATATATATATATATATATATATATATATATATATATATATATATATATATATATATATATATATAATGTGTGTGTGTGTGTGTGTGTGTGTGTGTGTCGTGCCGAATATGTAAAACTGGTCATTTAGCAAGAACTCATTTAAAATTAAATCCTTTCTAAAATTTTCTCTTATACATTTAAAGATATTTTTTTTTTCATTAATGTTAATATAAAAAATTAATTTTGCACCAAAAGAATATTAGAAAACTTACCTAACCTTATTATAACAAGAACAATTTTTTTAGCCTAACCCAACTAAATATATTTTAGACTTGTTTACAATAATTTAATACTAAACAAACACAGTGAAATATATTTTTTTCGTTAGGTTCAGAATGATTTTGGCGAAATCATTGCATACACAAATTTTTGCTTGCCCTATATGGCAAGATGAGCGTTGCTATTTAAGCCAAGATCGCAAGTTCTGCCTATTCGGCACGACATATATATATATCACAGACCGGGCCGCGGTGGCGTTGACCCCAGAAACCCTCTCCAGGTATACTCCAGGTGTGTGTGTGTGTGTGTGTGTGTGTGTGTGTGTGTGTGTATTATATATATCAATGAAATTAGGAAACAAGTAATATTAATTCATTTATCAAACTGCGGCAGGCCAGCGATCCTTCAAAGATCACGCATGCAGCAGAGCTAGATGTTTTTCTCGTGGTAGTGGTATCCCAAGGATTAATTTCAGCCTCCTCCTGCTTGAATACCCACCTCAAAAATGGTAAATGGTAAATAAATAAAAAATCACTTGTTTCGTGATGTCATTGCTATACAGACTGCTTGTTGAGACGGGTATTCAAACAGGAGAAGGCTGAGATTAATCCTTGAGATACCACTGCCACGAGCGTCCTCAGATCACAAGAAAAACATAAAGCTCTGCTGCATGTGTGATCCTTGAAGGATCGCTGGCTCAGAGGTAAAGGTGACGAATATGTTGTGTCTCTTGTGGCGGTACAACGTTCGTAGGGTCGAGTCCTGGCCTGCCGCAGTTTGGTAAATAAATTAAAATCACTTGTTTCGTGATTTCATTGATATATATATATATATATATATATATATATATATATATATATATATATATATATATATATATATATATTTTATTATCACACTGGCCGAATCCCACCAAGGCAGGGTGGCCCGAAAAAGAAAAACTTTCACCATCATTCACTCCATCACTGTCTTGCCAGAAGGGTGCTTTACACTACAGTTTTTAAACTGCAACATTAACACCCCTCCTTCAGAGTGCAGGCACTGTACTTCCCATCTCCAGGACTCAAGTCCGGCCTGCCGGTTTCCCTGAACCCCTTCACAAATGTTACCTTGCTCACACTCCAACAGCACGTCAAGTATTAAAAACCAATCGTCTCGATTCACTCCTATCAAACACGCTCACGCACGCCTGTTGGAAGTCCAAGCCCCTCGCACACAAAACCTCCTTTACCCCCTCCCTCCAACCTTTCCTAGGCCGACCCCTACCCCGCCTTCCTTCCACTACAGACTGATACACTCTTGAAATTCTGTTTCGCTCCATTCTCTCTACATGTCCGAACCACCTCAACAACCCTTCCTCAGCCCTCTGGACAACAGTTTTAGTAATCCCGCACCTCCTCCTAACTTCCAAACTACGAATTCTCTGCATTGTATTCACACCACACATTGCCCTCAGACATGACATCTCCACTGCCTCCAGCCTTCTCCTCGCTGCAACATTCATCACCCAAGCTTCACACCCATATAAGAGTGTTGGTAAAACTATACTCTCATACATTCCCCTCTTTGCCTCCAAGGACAAAGTTCTTTGTCTCCACAGACTCCTAAGTGCACCACTCACCCTTTTCCCCTCATCAATTCTATGATTCACCTCATCCTTCATAGACCCATCCGCTGACACGTCCACTCCCAAATATCTGAATACATTCACTTCCTCCATACTCTCTCCCTCCAATCTGATATCCAATCTTTCATCACCTACTATTTTTATCCTCATAACCTTACTCTTTCCTGTATTCACTTTTAATTTTCTTCTTTTGCACACCCTACCAAATTCATCCACCAATCTCTGCAACTTCTCTTCAGAATCTCCCAAGAGCAGTGTCATCAGCAAAGAGCAACTGTGACAACTCCCACTTTATGTGTGATTCTTTATCTTTTAACTCCACGCCTCTTGTCAAGACCCTCGCATTTACTTCTCTTACAACCCCATCTATAAATATATTAAACAACCACGGTGACATCACACATCCTTGTCTAAGGCCTACTTTTACTGGAAAATAATTTCCCTCTTTCCTACATACTCTAACTAGAGCCTCACTATCCTCGTAAAAACTCTTCACTGCTTTCAGTAACCTACCTCCTACACCATACACCTGCAACATCTGCCACATTGCCCCCCTATCCACCCTGTCATACGCCTTTTCCAAATCCATAAATGCCACAAAGACCTCTTTAGCCTTATCTAAATACTGTTCACTTATATGTTTCACTGTAAACACCTGGTCCACACACCCCCTACCTTTCCTAAAGAATCCTTGTTCATCTGCTATCCTATTCTCAGTCTTACTTTTAATTCTTTCAATAATAACTCTACCATACACTTTACCAGGTATACTCAACAGACTTATCCCCCTATAATTTTTGCACTCTCTTTTGTCCCCTTTGCCTTTATACAAAGGAACTATGCATGCTCTCTGCCAATCCCTAGGTACCTTACCCTCTTCCATACATTTATTAAATAACTGCACCAACCACTCCAAAACTATATCCCCACCTGCTTTTAACATTTCTATCTTTATCCCATCAATCCCGGCTGCCTTACCCCCTTTCATTTTACCTACTGCCTCACGAACTTCCCCCACACTCACAACTGGCTCTTCCTCACTCCTACAAGATGTTATTCCTCCTTGCCCTATACACGAAATCACAGCTTCCCTATCTTCATCAACATTTAACAATTTCTCAAAATATTCCCTCCATCTTCCCAATACCTCTAACTCTCCATTTAATAACTCTCCTCTCCTATTTTTAACTGACAAATCCATTTGTTCTCTAGGCTTCCTTAACTTGTTAATCTCACTCCAAAACTTTTTCTTATTTTCAACAAAATTTGTTGATAACATCTCACCCACTCTCTCATTTGCTCTCTTTTTACATTGCTTCACCACTCTCTTAACCTCTCTCTTTTTCTCCATATACTCTTCCCTCCTTGCATCACTTCTACTTTGTAAAAACTTCTCATATGCTAACTTTTTCTCCCTTACTACTCTCTTTACATCATCATTCCACCAATCGCTCCTCTTCCCTCCCGCACCCACTTTCCTATAACCACAAACTTCTGCTGAACACTCTAACACTACATTTTTAAACCTACCCCATACCTCTTCGACCCCATTGCCTATGCTCTCATTAGCCCATCTATCCTCCAATAGCTGTTTATATCTTACCCTAACTGCCTCCTCTTTTAGTTTATAAACTTTCACCTCTCTCTTCCCTGATGCTTCTATTCTCCTTGTATCCCATCTACCTTTTACTCTCAGTGTAGCTACAACTAGAAAGTGATCTGATATATCTGTGGCCCCTCTTTAAACATGTACATCCTGAAGTCTACTCAACAGTCTTTTATCTACCAATACATAATCCAACAAACTACTGTCATTTCGCCCTACATCATATCTTGTATACTTATTTATCCTCTTTTTCTTAAAATATGTATTACCTATAACTAAACCCCTTTCTATAAAAAGTTCAATCAAAGGGCTCCCATATATATATATATATATATATATATATATATATATATATATATATATATATATATATATATATATATATATATGTCGTGCCGAATAGGTAAAACTGGTCAATTAGCAAGAACTCATTTAAAATTAAGTCCTTTCGAAAATTTTCTCTTATACGTTTAAAGGTATATTTTTTCATTAATGTTAATGTAAAAATTTATAATTTTGCATCAAAAGAATCTTAGAAAACTTACCTAACCTTATTATAACAAAAACAATTTATTTTAGCCTAACCCAACTAAATATATTTTAGATTTGTTTACAATAATTTAATACTAAACAAACACAGTGAAATATATATTTTTAGTTATGTTCAGAATGATTTTGGTGAAATTATTGCATACACAAATTTTCACTTGTCTTATATGGCAAGATGAGCGTTGCTATTTAAGCCAAGATCGCAAGTTCTGCCTATTCGGCACGACATTATATATATATATATATATATATATATATATATATATATATATATATATATATATATATATATATTGTGTGTGTGTGTGTGTGTGTGAGAGAGAGAGAGAGAGAGAGAGAGAGAGAGAGAGAGAGAGAGAGAGAGAGAGAGAGAGAGAGAGAGAGAGAGAGAGAGAGAGAGAGAGAGAGAGAGACTGTGAGAGAAATTACAAATTGCTCTCTCCCTGCCTTTAATTAAAAGGGAACTTCTTAAGTTCCTGGATTAGCTAAGATGTAACTCAGTCACGTATGAACGAGGTTAGATGTAATTCAGTCACGCATGGATGATGACAGATGTAATTCAGTCACGCATAAACGAGGTTAGAAATAATTCAGTCACACATGTGCGAGGTTAGATGTAATTCAGTGACTAAGGGAGAGGTGAGCTACTAATGTAATAAAGAATGGGAGGACTAGATCTTCAACAAGTGAGTGAGGTGAGAGACGGCACAGATCTCAACCTCCTCGCTCACAACCAGTTCTTAACTTACTTAAAACAAGCTGACTAACACCATAGTTATTCCTGTCAGGACTGGACCCTGCTGGTGATGGTATGGTGAGTGATGGTATGGTGAGTGATGGTATGGTGAGTGATGGTATGGTGAGTGATGGTATGGTGAGTGATGGTATGGTGGGTGATGGTATGGTGGGTAATGGTATGGATGGTGAGTATGAGGGTGGTGGCCGGTTTCGAGAGTTTTCCTCCTCCGGGTTCTAGTGTTTATGTGATCAACGAGGCTGTTGGTGGTTCGATGGCCCAGGGAGGCTGAGAGCTTAAAGAGGACGAGCAAAGGAGAAGACGTGAGGGAGGGAAGCGGAGAAAGGGATGCAGGAAAGGGGTGTGAGAAAGGGAGGGAATAAGGGAGAAACCTCGGACAGTTTCAGATCAACTGCCCTTCGTGCATTTCTGCATGCTTGAAATTTCACTGAAATTTAAAAATTATTCTTGATTAAGATAGGTAAGATTAACATATATTAACATACATTTACGTATAATTCGACAATAATGACGTTAAAATAGACAGGTAGCTGACGTCTGGCAGCGCTGGGATTTTCGTCAAATTTCGAGGGTGATTTTTCAAAAACATGGTATCGAATATGGAGATGAATCATGAGGCAACTCCCACCATTCATGACAACCCGCTGCAGGAACGTTCAACCATGTATGTGTGTTGCAACACACCACGCAACACCTTCCCCCTCCCACAACACTACTACATAAAAACTTCAACATGAATCATTAATTGATCCTGTGTTGGAGGCAGCTGACTGTTATTTGTTGCTTTTATTTTGTCACTGTTGCTTGTGCTGTTATTTTATTGATGTTGATTTTGCTGTTATTCTGTCGCTGTTGCTTCTGCTGTTATTTTGTCACTGTTTTTTTGCTGTTATTTTGTTGCGATTTTTTGTTGTTTTTGCTGTTATTGTTACTGTTGCTTCAACTGTTATTTTGTTGCTACTGGTTTTACTGTTAGTTTGTTGCTGTTTGTCGCTGTTATTTTGGTTTTATTATTGTTGCTTAAGCTGTTATTTTGATAGTGTTGCTTTATTTGCTGCTGCTGTTGTTAGTATTGTTGAATGTAGTGTTAGTACTGCTGGTGCTGGGAGTTGCGGTGGCTGTAACGATGATTTCACTGTTGTTGGAGATGTCTGGTGGCGGCGGTGTCAGTAGTGTTACTGTGTACTTGTGTAGTACACTTAGATAATCCCAGCTATTTAGAGTAAGGGTCCCTTCTAGCTGAGACGTCACAGCTAGAAGGGACCCTTACTATAAATATCTGGGATTATCTAAGTGTACTACACAAGTACACAGTAACACTACTGACAGCGGTAGCGGTGGTGGCGATGGTGGTGGTGGTGGTAGTGGCGGTGGCGGCGGTAGCGGTGGTGGCGGCGGCGGCGATGGTGGTGGAATATAGACAAGACAGACATTAGGAGTCTCCACGTTCACATGCCTATATCTGCTGAGAAAAACAAAGTTCCTTCTAAGTGCCCTTAATTCTGCCTGAATATTTAAGACTAGGATAGTATAGCCGGATGGAAAAAAAAAAGTGAGTGAAACAATTCCGTGACACAGGAAAATGTATCACAGACTTTTAACAGGAGAGGTGGAAAAAAATCTGGTTAGACACTGCCACTATTAGCACCACTGCTGTGTACATCAGTGGTACACAATGCCGACAAAATGAAGAATTAGAGACAGATGTTGCTATGTGTCTAATTCACCACCACTTCCATGTTATTCTTATGAGGCTCATTGCCAACTAATCATCCTGAAATACTTCATGAACTACAGAAATGTGTAGAATACAGTCAGCCCCTGCACAGTATCAAGCTGAATACGATGTTTGCATAGCGCTTGTCCAGCTGAACCCTTTTTTTTTTTTTTTCCGGTATTCCCCCGACCCGGGTCTTTTCCAAGTAGTGGTGACCCGGCCTTGGCTCCCTATCTGGGGTGTCTCGAGACCTAAGTCTCCCATGGGAGGAGGTACAAGTACCCCCTCATCTTTGGGACCAACTGTCCCCAGGCCTAGCCACAGTCCCCGCCCTCACGGGGCTCGTAGGGAGAAGCTAGGCCTCTGGTCTGCCATCTACCCCGCCTCAAAGGAGCTCGTGGGGATGGCAGTCTTATGAGCTGCAGATGGTAGCAAGCTCAGGCCTCTCTTGACCTAAGAAGGATGGTACTTGGCGCCCAGTGATTGACTTTAGGAAGTTAAATGTGAAAACTGATCGCTCCCCACTTCCTGTACTGGGTGATCTTTTACGTAACATCGGAGATAAAGTCTTTTCAACCCTGGACTTGTTACAAGGGTTTTGGCAAGTCCCTCTTCACGAGGACAGCCAAGAGCTAACTGCATTCTCCACTCCTACAGGTCATCATCACTTCCTCTGTATGGCGTTTGGATTACAATCCTCCCCTATCACGTTCTCAAGGCTCATGACTAATATCTTCAGAGGTCTCATAGGTAATGCACTTATGGTGTACTTAGATGACGTAATCGTCATGTCTAAAGACGTGGATACACACTTGAAAAGACTTGATATAGTACTTGGTAAGC
>NC_091299.1:14685453-14762953 GCF_038502225.1 Cherax quadricarinatus | reverse complement strand
CACCTACTCTTGCATACACTAACCCTTGTATACACCTACTCTTGTAAACCGAATCTTGCATACACCTACTCGTGTATATACCTACTCCTCACCTGCTACATTATTATTATAATCAAGGGGGAAGCACTAAACCCGTAGGATTATACAGCGCCTATGGGGGGATGGAAGGCATTCAGGCTTAATTCAGGGAACTGGAGCACAGATCCAATTCCCTAGATCAAGAGCCCCTCACCAGCGTCAAGGAGCCTTCCTTGAGGGGTCTCACCTGCTACAATCCTTCACTCATCCTCTTCCTCACATCCCTCTCACCCAGACAATTGTAACCTGGTGAATTATAGTGTGGCTGGCCGCTCTACCTCCACCACACAGTTGTCTTCTTAAACCCGAGGGTTTGGAGCTTTCTACACCACGCCTGGAACCTGTTCCTCCTCAGCATTACTCACCTGTTGTTCATTCCGATGGTCATCGTTCCCGTGGATCAAACCCAGACCCAACTTTCTGACTGATGGCTTCGCCACTCAGGCTGTTGATCCTAGCAGCACGCGGTCCATCCTAGGCACCACAACCCGGCCGATCAAAAATTGAGGAACCTGTTAAGTTTCCTCTCGAAGATAACCAGGCGGCAACCCCACACCTCCACCTCCTTATAATCTAAGAGTTATCCTTCTCAAGCTATTTCAAAACCCAGCCTTATCAATGTTATACTAACAGCCCCCCTACCCCCCAGGATGATACCTACACCAGTACCCTAACATCCAAGTACCTACTTACTGCTAGGCCTCTTGCTCCTAGATTAACCCGTCTCTAACTCCGTTGACTGGCAATTTATCTTTGAATCAATAATTTCAGTGACGTGAACAGATAAATACAAACCCATTATTTAATAAAAAAAAAGAAAAGCAGTATCAGGGGCAGCAGGTGTAAGGAAACATGCCTAACGTTTCTACCTGTGCCGGGGATTGAATCAAAGTCCCTGGGCATGTGAGCTGAGGTTACTAACTACCGCCCCCCCCCTCTCCACGAGAGCAGAGATTCCTGTTCTTGGTGGGAGACGAAGTTATCCAGCACAGAGGTTAAAGAAGTAAATAAGAGTATTCTCTGTAAGAGAGAAGGAAACATGACAGAAGACTTGAGGAAGATGGAGACAGCGTGAGAGTCTGGCCAGAGCATGAGCCACACAGTATGACTCACCTGGGCAAGAAGTCCAAGCTGGCTTATTAAATGCACACATGCACGTATACAGGCAAACACACACATGCGCGCGCACATATGCAAGCATGCACACACACACACGACTCCTGCAACCACAACTAGTTGAGTACACACACACACACACACACACACACACACACACACACACACACACACACACACACACACACACACACACACACACACACACACACACACATTTCCATTAAGGTAAAAGGACCCCAATGGAAATAAGTCACTCTGTCTGACTTTTTTGGGTTATCCTAGGTTCTCTACACATATGCTGCTATGTATGATAATTCTATGTAACTGTATTTGTGTATACCTGAATAAACTTACTTACTTACTTACTTACATACATACACACACACACACACACACACACACACGCACGCACGCGCTACCCGAACACAAACCACAATCCACACTTAGAGCCCCCACCCCACACTATGCTGTAGAATCCCACAGCACACTGCCAGGTCCCCCACACACACCCCAGAATACAGTATTGGAGAGGAAACCGAAGGTATGGTACACCATCCTTGATGGAATAACGAATAAGCGAGAGGAGTGGCACGAAAGAATAAAAGAGGCATCACCGGACATCATAGCTGTCACCGAAACCAACCTCACAGGAATGATAACAGATACCATCTTTCCAATGGGATTTCAGTTCCCGAGGAAAGACAGAGGGAACACAGAGGTTATAGGAGTGGCACCGCTCATCAAAAATCAATGGGATTTTGATGAGCTGGAGAGAGAAGCAAGAGACTACATAATAGGAACACTTCAGTCTGGAGGTCCCAAGGTGGTAATTGCAGTGATGCATAACCCACCACAGAACAGCAGGAGGCCAAGGCAAGAATATGAAGAGAGTAACAGAGCGATGGTTGGCACACTGGCTGAAGTGGCCAGAAGGGCTCATTCGAGCAGGGCTAAGCTACTGACTGGGGGTGACTTCAATCACAAAGAAATTGACTGGGAGAACTTGGAGCCACATGGTGGCCCAGAAACAAGGAGGGCTAAGATGATGGAGGTGGTACTGGAGAACCTCCAGTACCAATACATAAGGGACACTACCAGAGAGAGGAGAGAGGATGAACCAGCAAGACTGGACCTAATATTCACTTTGAGTAGAGCAGATATTGAGGACATCACATATGAAAGACCCCTCGTGGCCAGTGATCACGTGGCTCTGAGCTTCGAATACATCGTATAGTTACAAGTGGAGAAGGAAACAGAAAGGGCAGGACGAATGAAGCCAAAATACAAGAGAGGGGACTACAGAGGCATGAAGAATTTCCTGCACAAGGTTCAGTGGAACAGAGCACTGGCAGGAAAGTCAGTAAATGATACGATAGAATGTGACAACAATTTGCAAGGAAGTTGAAGAAAGGTCTGTACCCAAGGGTAACAGAAATAACGAGAAGGCTAGGATGAGCCCTTGGTTCATTCAAAGGTGTAGAGAGGCCAAAACCAACTGTGCTAGAGAATGGAAGAAGTATAGAAGGCAAAGGACCCAGGAGAATAAGGAAAGCAGCCATTGAGCCAGAAATGAATATGCACCGGTAGGAAGGGAGGCCCAACGACAATACGAAAATGACATAGCAGAGAGAGCCAAATCTGAACCGAAGCTGTTGCACAGCCACATCAGAAGGAAAACAAATCAAGGACCAGGTAATCAGGCTGAGGAAGGAAGAAGGGGAGTAAGTGAGGAGCTCAACATGAGATTCAAAGAAGTGCTCATGGATGAGACAAAATGGACTCCAGAAAGATGGAGAGGTGGGGTACACCATCAGGTGTTAGATACATTACATACAACTGAGGAAGAAGTGAAGCAGCTGCTAAGCGACCTAAATACCTCAAAGACGACGGGGCTGGATAAGATCACTCCATAGGTCCTGAGAGAGAGCAGAGGCAGTGTGTGTGCCAATAAAAACAATCTTCAACACATCTATCGAAACAGGGCGACTACTTGAGGTATGGAAGACAGCAAATATAGTCCCAATCTTTAAAAAAGGAGACAGACACAAAGCATTAAACTACAAACCAGTGATACTGACATGTATAGAACACAAAGTCATGGAGAAGATTATCAGAAGAAGAATGGCAGAGCACCTAGAGAGAAATGAGCTTATCAACGACAACCAGCCCGGTTTCAAAGACGGGAAATCCTGTGTCACAAACCTACTGGAATTCTATGGCAAGGTGACAGCAGAAAAACAAGAGGGGGTGGTTAGACTGCATTTTCTTGGACTGAAAGAAGGCTTCTGACACAGTCCCACACAAGAGATAAGTGCATAAGCTGCAGGACCAGGCAGGTATAACAGGGAAGGCACTGCAAAGGATCAGAGAATACCTGTCAGGAAGACATCAGTGAGTCATGGTATGTGACGAGGTGTTACAGTGGGCACCTGTGACGAGTGGGGTTCCACAGGGGTCAGTCCTAGGACCAGTGCTGTTTCTGGTATATGTGAACATGACGGAAGGAATAAACTCAAAAATGTCCCTATTTGCAGATGATGTGAAGTTGATGAGAATTCAATCGGATGAGCACCAGGCAGAACTACAAAGGGATCTGGACAGGCGCAGGCCTGGTCCAGAAACTGGCTCCTAGAGTTCAATCACACAAAGTGTAATGTCATAAAGATTGGCGAAGGGCAAAGAAGACAGGAGACAGAGTACAGTCTAGGGGGCCAGAGACTACAAACCACCCTCAAGGAAAAGGTTCTTGGGGTGAGTACAACAACTGGTACATCTGCTGAGGTGCACATCAACCAAAAAACTGCAAAAAAACAAAAAACAGGCAATTAGCAAACCTAAGAACAACATCCCGACTTCTCAATAACGAATCGTCCAGGACCCTGTATACCGTGTATGTCAGGCCTATATTGAGGTATGCAGCACTAGTTTGGACCCCCACCTATTCAAGCATGTAAGTAAATTAGAGAAAGTGCAAAGGTTTCCAACAAGACTAGTCCCGGCGCTAAGGGGCATGTCCTACAAGAAGAGGTTAAGGGAAATCGACCTGACGACACTGGAGGACAGGAGAGATAGGGGGGCTATGATAACGACATATAAAATATTGAGAGGAATTGACAAGGTGAACAGAGACAGGATGTTCCACACATAGGACACAGCAACAAGGGGTCACAATTGGAAGTTGAAGACTCAGATGAATCACAGGGTTTTTTTTTATTAACACATCGGCCGATTCCCACCAAGGCAGGGTGGTCCGAAAAAAAAAACTTTCATCATTCACTCCATCACTCATTTGCCAGAGGGGTGCTTTACACTACAGTTATAAAACTGCAACATTAACACCCCTCCTTCAGAGTGCAGACACTGTACTTCCCATCTCCAGGACTCAAGTCCGGCCTGCCGGTTTCCCTGAATCCCTTCATAAATGTTACTTTGCTGACACTCCAACAGCAAGTCAAGTATTAAAAATCATTTGTCTGCATTCACTCCTATCAAATACGCTCACGCATGCTTGCTGGAAGTCCAAGCCCTTTGCACACTAAACCTCCTTTACCCCCTCCCTCCAACCCTTCCTAGGCCGACCCGTACCCCGCCTTCCCTCCACTACAGATTTATACACTCTCGAAGTCATTCTGTTTTGTTTCATTCTCTCTACATGTCCGAACCACCTCAGCAACCCCTCCTCAGTCCTCTGGATAATAGTTTTAGTAATCCCACACCTCCTCATAATTTCCAAACTACGAATTCTCTGCATTATATTCGTAGTTTGAAAATTAGAAGGTGTGGGATTACCAGGATGTTAGGAAGTATTTCTTAAGTCACAGAGTTGTCAGGAAGTGGAATAGTCTGGAAAGTGAAGGCAGGAACCATACATAGCATTAAGAAGAGGTATGATAAAGCTCATGAAGCAAGAAGAGTGACCTAGTGGCGACCAGTGAAGAGGCAGGGTCAGGAGCTATGACAGGATCCCTGCAACCACAACCAGCAGAGATGTTGTGTGTGCCACTAACAACAATCTTCAACACATCCATTGAAACTGGGCAACTAGCTGGGGTATGGAAGACGGCAAATGTAGTCCCAATTTTTAAGAAAGCAGACACGATGCATTAAACTACAGACCAGTGTCACTGCTGTGTATAGTATGCAAAGTCATGGAGATTATTATCAGGAGGAAAGTGGAGGAACACCTAGAAAGGAGCAAGCTTATAAATGACAACCAGCAAGATTTCAGGGAAGGAAAATCCTGTGTCACAAACCCACTGGAGTTTTATGACAAGGCAACGGAAGTAAGGCATGAGAGAGAGGGGTGGGTAGATTGCATTTACTTGAACTGCAAGGTCTTTGATACAGCTCCTCACAAGAGATTAGTGCAAAAGCTAGAAGATCAAGCAAGCATAACAGGAAAGGCACTGCAATGGGTCAGAGAATACCTGACGGGGAGGCAACAACGAGTCATGGCATGTGATGAGGTGTCAGAGTGAGCGCCTGTGACGAGTGGGGTTCCACAGGAGTCAGTCCTAGGACACGTTGGTAGGTAAGACACATAGGCAACAGTTTGGCAACTTTATTCCTAGGACAAGTGCTTTTTCTGGTATATGTGAATGACATGACGGAAGGGATAGACTCAGAGGTATCCTTGTTTGCAGATGTGAAGTTAACGATGAGAATTAAATCGGATAAGGATCGGGCAGGACTACAAAGGGACCTGGACAAGCTGCAAGTTTAGTTCAGAAACTGGCTCCTGGAATTTAACCCTACCAAATTCAAAGTCATGAAGATCGGCGAAGGGTAAAGAAGACCGCAGAGTATAGGATAGGTGGACAAAGACTGCAAACCTCGCTCAAAGAAAAGGATCTTGGTGTGAGTATAATACCGAGCACATCTGAGGTGCACATCAACCAGATAACTGCTGCAGCATATGAGAGCCTGGCAAACTTAAGAATAGCTTTCAGACACCTCAGTAAGGAATCGTTGAAGGCTTTGTACACCGTATACATTAGGCCCAAACTGGAGTATACAGCACCAGTTTGGAACCAACACCTGGTGAAGCACGTCAAGAAATTAGAGAAAGTGCAGAGGTTTGCAACAAGACTAGTCCCAGAGCTAAGGGAAATGTCCAACGAAGAAAGGTTAAGGGAAATCGGCCTGATGACACTGGAGGACAGGAGGGTGAGGGGAGACACGATAACGACATATAAAATACTGCGAGGAATTGACAAGGTGGACAGAGACAGGATGTTCGAGAGATGGGGCACAGAAACAAGGGGTCACAATTGGAAGTTAAAGATTCAGTTCAGTCAGATGTTGCGAAGTATTTCTTCAGTCACAGAGTTGTCAGGAAGTGGAATAATCTGGAAAGTGATGTAGTGGAGGCAGATACCATACATAGTTTTAAGACGAAGATTGATAAAGCTCATAGAGCAGAGAGAGGACCTAGTAGCGATCAGTGAAGAGGCGAAGCCAGGAGCTATGAATCGACCCCTGTAACCACAATTAGGTGAGTACACACACACAGCAGCAAGG
The DNA here is from genome assembly GCF_038502225.1 of Cherax quadricarinatus. Taxonomy (NCBI): domain Eukaryota; kingdom Metazoa; phylum Arthropoda; class Malacostraca; order Decapoda; family Parastacidae; genus Cherax; species Cherax quadricarinatus. The sequence goes on along the minus strand of NC_091299.1, from coordinate 14,756,236 downwards.
CTATTCGCAGCAATGCTCTCTTCGCAGCAAGGTTCTACGTCTTGGTGCCCCAATTCACAAATAAGTGTATTTGCTGCGATGCGCAATATGGTCTTCATGGTCTTAACTGTTCCAAAACCAAGGGCTCGCATACAAGACACAATGAAGTCAACGACATCATAAAGAAAACCCTTGCTACAGCTGGATGCCCAGCCGAGAGAGAGCCCCGATCACTAGCAGCCAACAATACCCACATCCCAGCAAACCGCCCAGACAGGATCACCATTCATCCTTGGAAGAATGGCAGTCTCTGAGCATGGGACTATACCTGTGTGTCGACGCTGGCTGACACCATCATCCATCACAGTGTCAGGCGACAGGGATGAGCTGCTGATCAAAGAGAAGAGTACAAGATTGGCAAGTACAGACATAAGCCACAGTATCAATTTGTCTCAGTGGGATCAGAGACCTTGGGATCATGGAGAAAAAATGTCACATGTTTCCTTAAAGAACTGGGTTCCAGATTCATCGACACCACCAGGGACCCAAGGGCAGCCACTTTGATGTTCCAGTGCCTCAGCGTGACCATCCAGAGGGGAAATGCGTACTTCATACTGGGCTCGCGTCCAGCTTCGGAGGAGCTGGAGGAGATTCATAATCTTTGATATATTGCACCAATATATTCATGTTTGTGTTTTCTGTCAATGTATTCTGTCTATTAATACAGTTCACATAGAATATAGAACATAGGGGAGGGGGGGGGTAGGAGAAGAAAATATTCAAACAGTTCCGGGAAGTACCTTTAGTTATCCATGAAGTATGTTTATTGTCTTCTCTGAGGATGAGGGTCCCCATTCAAGTTCTAGAGGTGGTTCCTCCCAACACAACATACGCGTCACCTTTACCAGTCAACCACCGATCGTACGGTGGCTCAGAGGTAAAGGTGACGGGTATGTTGTGTTGTCTCATGAGGCAGTACAACGTTCGTAGGGTCGAATCCTGGCCTGCCGCAGTTTGGTAAATGAATATTATATATATATATATATATATATATATATATATATATATATATATATATATATATATATATATATATATATATATATATATATATATATATATATGATCATGACATAGCATACATAATACTCAGAGGATTAGATAGAGTGGATGGGGGACAGGCTCTGTGATGAGAGGAGAGGGAGCCAGGCAAAACAGATGAGAAAAGAGGGACAGCCAGGAGGAGAGAGAGACCGAAGCAACACAGATGAGAGGAGGACAGGAGGAGCGGGACAGACAGGCAACACAGATGAGAGGAGAGGGACAGACAGGCAACACAGATGAGAGGAGAGGGACAGACAGGCAACACAGATGAGAGGAGAGGGACAGACAGGCAACACAGACAGCAACTAACAAGAAAGATAACCAAAGAGGTGGTAAGTAGAACGCACTACATGAAGAGGTGGTCCAACTTAACACTATACATAATTTTAAGATTAGATATGATTGAGCCCTTGTGGCCAGAAATCAGTAGATAAGTGATAAGAGGCGGGCCAGGAGCTAGCAAGGCAGATTACACATAGCAACGAAAGTAAAGAAACATGCTGTCAGGTTACGGAAAGAGGAGGTAAAAGGTCACGAAAAACAACAAAATCTGCGTGAAGAACGAAAAAAATCATGATTTCACTACTACGTTGAAGCTATTAGTAGAAAGAAAAGTGCATGCTGTTATACTATAATTATATATATATATATATATATATATATATATATATATATATATATATATATATATATATATATATATATATATATATATATATATATATATATGCAATAAGATCACAGTAAACAGGTGATTTCAGAATATGCAAAACAACCACTCTGAAAGAATAGAGAAATTCCAAGCGCTTTCGTGACTACTCACATTATCAAGGAACAATTTTCCTTGATAATGTGAGTAGTCACGAAAGCGCTTGTAATTTCTCTATTATTTCACACACACACACACACACACACACACACACACACACACACACACACACACACACATATATATATATATATATATATATATATATATATATATATATATATATATATATATATATAATTGCATTATTTAAATAGTAAAAAGTAATTAGATATGCTAAAGAACTAGAGATGGTGAAGGCTTCCAGATCTAACGAAATTTCACCTCATTATGTACTAGAATAAAAGATGAAGAGCAGACACACCTGCAAGCAAGACAGTCATTGTACCAATATATAACACCTGACGCAGCAGATACATGCAACATGGCATTTGAACACCTCTGAGAGTAGAAAAAACTCAAACAGATATGAGAATTCATATTTACCGACTCAGGCGTATCAGTATACCCAATATATAAGAAAACAGCTAAAAGTTCTAAATTAGAGGGCAGTGTCTCTCACGTGTATATAGTGGAAGATGATGAAAAATAACAACACATGTAAAACTCTTGGAAGTAAAGCAGTCCGGCACTCAACACTGCATGGACAACTCGACCTTACGATTTGCAAAAAAAAAAAAATTGTTAGGATGACGGAAATCAGACAGGAAATATAAAGGTAGATGGGCTGCACATTCCTTGAGTGCCAGAGTGCCTCTGACACTAGCACAGAGGAGAATAATTCCTAACATAGCCGAGCACCAAGGTCCCTGAGCAACAAAGTCCCTGGCTGTGGTGCTCATAACAAGGGGCTTTCCAAGGGTACTATCGAATGTCATCCAATCTTGTCACACAATGTGCTGTATCTTGTGGAAATGTAAGTTTGTTTGCTGCATTTAGCATGTAACAAAGCCAGAACTGTTATTAGACAACATTTCGCCCTATAAAGAGCTTCGCCACACTTAAAAAAGACCTACCTGGAGGGCATTCCGGGGATCAACGCCCCTGCGGCCCGGTCCACGACCAAGCCTCGACTTATTTAATAGGAATTTGTAATGTGTATACAAGAGGACTTGTGAGACGGAACTAGCTATATTACTCTGTACTTCCCTTCCCTGGAGCAAACCTGATTAACACTCATTCCCCAGCGTTGTATGACCTCTACGAGTTTAGCGCTTCTTTATTAATAATACTGTTCATTTGTCCGCCACTCTGCCTTCTTATAATGCAATACCAACAATTTTCTTGAGAACCTACTGAACTACACATAGGGAGGGGGGAGGTGTGAGAGAGGTGGGATTATGCGGGGTGAAGCGGAATAAGGCAGAGGGGGTCGGTTTGGGGCATCATGGGGCAGGTTGAGGGGCTTAGCGGGGTGGGGCGGGGAGGGGGTGGGGCGGGGAGGGGGTGAGGTGGGGTGTAGCTCGATCAAGGGGGGCGGGTAGCACCCCAATACCTCCACATTACCAAAATAAGCTTGGCCAAATTTCTGGTAGCGCGTGGCCTTTGGTGTGGGCCAAGTGTAGAAAGAGGCGCAGCGCAGGTGCACTGCCAAAATAACTGAGTGCTGGCCCCTGACAACTGGCCGCCTCAACACAGGTAGTTCTCAGAAGGCAGGCATTAAGCAGGTGGACCAGCAGCAACAGCAGACGTGACGGCGCCTTCTGTATGTCGCCAAGCTGTCTCATCCCCCACCTCTCCTCCTGCACCCCGTCCATCCACCCCACACCCCAACCAGCCACCACCACCCCTACCTCATATACCCCGCCCCAACCACTACCCCCAAAATAATCCCCACCAGTGACAACCGCCTCCCCCATCAAATCCCACACCACCCACCCGGCTACTCTCAACTTCAAACACTGATACCACAGTGAACACTCATTATAACCACATCAGTTTTAAATAAGAACACAAGAAAGGCGGAACACTGCAGCAGGCCTGTTGGCCCATACTAGGCAAGTCCTTCACAATACATCCCACTAACAAAATATTTGCCCAACCCAATTTTTAATGCTACCCAAGAAATAAGCTACGATAATTCTATTTACTCATGTGCAAGTCCCACTCAAATTCAACCCCTCTCACCCATGTATTTATCCAACCTAAATTTGAAAATATCCAAGGTTTTAGCTTCGATAACCCTGCTAGGTAGATCTCTCCACTCATCAACTACCCTATTACCAAACCAGTACTTTCCTATATCCTTTCTAAATCTAGACTTATCTAATTTGAACCCATTATGTGGGTTCTCTCTTGGAGAGATATCCTCGAGACCTTGTTTATATCCCCTTTGCTAATACCCATCTTCCACTTATACACTTCGATCATGTCTCCCCTCATTCTTCGTCTTACAAATGAATGTACATAGTTCGTGGGGACGTGTACATAGCTCAGTGGTGACGTGTACATAGCTCAGTGGTGACGTGTACATAGCTCAGTGTGGACGTTAGTGTACTTTCCTTGGACTGAACCAAGATGCCCTCCATCGAGCAACTTTACCAGAAACTTAAGGAAGAATTGAGGATAGCGAAGATGGAGATACGGCGATTGACTGAGGAAAACAAGAGGGTTCGTAGTAGTCGTCCTGATTTGAGTCCTCAGGTCAAGACGGGAACCTGGACAGTGGCTGGACAGCATGGAACGAAGTTGACCATCAAGAACACGAATGGAAAGGTAGAAACGATGAAGAAGAAAGAGACTGCCGTGGAAACTGTTGTGGAACATCTAATGCATTCTCAGTGCTACCCGATAAATGTGAGTCGACTACTGGGAACGTCATGCAAACGACACCAAGGAAGGCAAGAATATTGTTGTTGTTGAGGATAGCCAGATTAGGTACATGGATAGGACCTTCTGCTTGAAGGAAAGGAGTAGGAGACAGAGGATTTGCTTTCCTGGGGCTGGGATGGAGGATATTGTTAGCCGGCTTGACATCATGAACGGTAATGGGATCAATCCTATTATCTGCCTCAGTGCTGGAGGCAATGATGCAGGCAAGCACAAATTGAGGATTTAGTTAGAAGGTTCAGGACAGCAATAGGCATAATTAGGAAGAAGGGGGGGGCGCCCTGTTATATGTGGCATTTTGCCCAGAAGGGGTGTTGGAAATGAATGGTTGTCCAGAGCAATTGGTATTAATTGTTGGCTGGATAAACACTGTAAGGATAATGCAGTACCATTCAATGACAACTGGGACAACTTCTATGGCCGAAATGACATGTATGCCAGGGATGGGGTTCACTTATCCAGGGCAGGTGTGGGTTTTCTTGCTAGCACAGTTGAGGGGGTTGTTAAGACTTTAAACCAGGATTAGTTAGAGGTATGGGTTTAGAAATGATAAATAATGAGTATGGATATATTGACTTATGCTCTGATATTAAGAATCTTAATAATAACTGTCATGGAGTAACTCTGGGTAATGATAATTTCAGAAATTGTGTAAAAACTAAGATGAATAGGAAAAATGTGCAGAAGAAAAAACATATGATGGTATCTTATACTAACAGTCGAAGTGCAAGCAATAAGATTAATGAACTATGTTTGGTAGCATGTGCTGGGAACTTTGATGTCATTGCATTAACTGAAACCTCGTATGATTTAAAGAGTTGGGACATGATTGCTGAGTTTAGTATTCAAGGGTTTAAGTTGTTCCATGTGGATAGATGTAATGGGAAGGGGGGAGGAGTTGCATTATATGTTCGAGAAAATATTAACTGTTGTATGAAAACAGGTATAAAAATAGTTGGAACAGTAACAGAATCTGTTTGGGTAGAGTTTGTAGAAGGTCAAGAAAAACTAATTCTAGGTGTAACATAGAGGGAGACTTCTTTGGGATGAAATTGTTAGGGCTTCTAGACACAATAACATAGTGATAGTAGGGGATTTTAACTTTAGTCAAATTGACTGGAATACTTTGACCGGTAATCTGGAGCCCAGTGACTTTATGGAAACAGTTCAGGACTGTTTTCTGAAGCAATTGTAACAGAGCCTACCAGGGGTAATAATTTGCTAGACCTAGTCTTGTCAAATAAGGAAACACTCGTAAATAATCTGGAGACTACTGAAGAGCTTGGCGCAAGTGATCACAAATCCATCACTTTTAGCATTAACTGGGAATACAAGAACAATCCCTGATTTTCGTTCTGCCGATTATAGTGGACTTAGGGAACACTTGTCAAATCTTGATTGGGGTTATCTAGCTAATCATTTTATTGATGATGATCATACTTATGATTACGAAGGGATCTGCATTTATGATTTTTTCTTAATAATGTACACAGTGCTCAGAGTATATACATTCCCAGAGAGAAATTAGGTCTAATAATAACGATCCCAAATGGGTTAACAGGAGGCTAAAGCATCTATTAGGGAAGAAAAGGGGAATTTATAGGCACATCAGAAGAGAGGTTAACCTTACTGACCAATATGTTCAGCTTAAAAGAGAAGTAAAAGAGCGGATTAGAAAGGCTAAACGTGACTATGAAATTATGAAATTAGAGTTGCTAATGAATCAAAGACCAATCCAAAGGGGTTCTTTCAAGTGTATAGGACGAAGGTGAAGGAAAAAGTAGGACCTCTGAACATTAGGAATGGACAGCTGACTGATAACGAACTGGAAATGTGTTCCTTATTTAATGACTATTTTTTGTCACTTTTTACACAGGAAGACATACATGAGATTCCAGAAATTAACAATTATTCAGTTCCTGATGTATTCAAATTAACTAATATTACTGTCATGAGGGACATGGTTATCAAACAGATAAACTAAAGCAAAATTAGTCCCCGGGACCCGATGAGTTGTTTTCCATGGTATTTAAGGAATGCAAGATGGAGCTTAGTCAGCCATTAACAAGTGTGTTTAATGCATCCATCCTTACCGGTGTTGTGCCACAGTTGTGGAAGATGGCTAATGTGGTTCCTATATTCAAATCAGTGTCAGTATAGCTACTGAATTCCCCTATATGTATACTTGTGTAGTATATTGTAGATCGTATCATCCATGTATATATTTAGGCTCCCTTTCAGTAGGCTCAGTGACCAGCATGTGTGATGTCCCGTGATGCCATTGTGATTGTGAGCGCTGTGCGTCCTCGTTCTCAGTTCCCGTTAGACCTACCAAGCAGCAACAGGCAGGCTGGGCCTTTCCCTTCACTCTGCCAATATAAGTGTTACCATCCAACAAGTGTGTTTAACTCCAACCATCACATCTCCACAAACCCTCCCAACAAATGGTGGCAGCAGAGGGCCTGTAATTCTGACGATTACAGCGATTTCTGGAGATAAATTTCTACTGAGCCGGTCGCCATTTCCTGAACGCTTAGGCCTGCCGAGACGAGTGACGCTTCACATCCCAGTCAAGTGTCCACCAGCCTGTTTGCTTCCTACTTACTGGTCAGTCTTTGTGTCTTAATGTTTTATTTGCTTATTTGCATTACTTCCCAGGGGTTGACCCAGATTTGCAAATTAAGCCAAGTCACCAAGCCAGTCTGTGGGGGGGGGAGTCAAGCCCTACACTATCCAGCCTGTTTTAATTACTAACCTTGCCTGCTAAGCCAGCTTTCCACCCCTGTTGTGCTCATCGTTACAAGTTCTCAAACCAGTCTGTGTGAAGGGTTAAGCCAAGCAAGCCAGCAACTAACCCAGGTGACTTAGCCCAGTACTCAAACAAGCCACATGAGTTCCAGCCTTCACCGTCCCTTTGTGCTTCCAGTTCTAGCTGTTACAAGTGCTTTACCATCCCTGTGGTGTTGTGGTATTTCGTGGTTTTTTAAGTCAGCCTGACTTAGAATATTTTCGTGCCTAGTGTGGGTGTCACATGGCTTACGCCGCTTATCCATAGGCCCATGTGGTGTCTCAGCGTGCTGCCTCAGCCATCCACACCTACCAACACTGTTTTTTGTCACCCTTATATTCGGGTTCTAGCGCCATATTTTATGGACCACATAGGGGGTCAAGACGCAAGATTGTTCCTTCATCCCTGTGCATCAACATAAAAGCCTTCTGTGTGCGTCTATCGTCGATTTAAGTGCAAATCCTCCGAGCTGTCGTGTTGAGAGTAGTAGCGAACGCAGGCAGCCCACAAGACTCCACTACTTTCATTCTTCACCAACGTCGTTGATACAGTGATAATAAATAATATATTTTTAAGAGACATTTGCGAGTGTTGAGACAATTTTTCAGTGATTTCTTAGTGACATTTCTTTCCAGTGATTTCTTAGTAACATTCAGTGACTCTTGATTAGACTGTGTTCATTATATTCTGTTTGCAATATTAACTTTATTCTTCAGTGTTTAAATTTTTGTGTTTTTTTTTTTAATCTGTTGTGTTGTGTTCCTTTTTTATATACGTGAAGTACCTTCCATTTTTCCCTGTTGTATGCGCTATATAAGCAATATAAACTTGTGTTTACACTTCATAAAGTATCTTGTGTTCACAGTAGTGTTCCTTGCCTAGTAATTTGTACAGTGAAGTAATTCAGTAACTTGTTATCTTACATTCTGCATCACAACTCAGTATTGTCTCAGTTATTTCTTATTTCTCCCAGCATTTGTGTCCTTGCTGATTTTTTTATTCATTCATTTGCCTTGTACTAATTCTTTTCATTTAGCCAATGTCTAATTTGTCTTATCTCCACAAACAATAGTGCCATTATTTTGTTTGAAGCAAGACATTTTCCAATTTTTGTCACCCCAAGCCTCATTGCAAGAAAATTCTCATAGTATTGTGCATATATTGATGTGTTGTGTTCCTGCATCATTGTGAGTGTTAACCTTTCTCTGTTTTGTATTTTTTACCCTTTATTATTTTTAATATTTCATTGAACAAATTCACTCTTAGTGCAATTTTTAACTTTTTTTTAAAGTACAGCATTCTTTTGCTTGTTCAGTGTTTGCTTAAGCTGCAATTAAGAGTTAAAGTGTTCAATCAATTCATTCCTTGATAATTTCTTTTATTGTTTTTGTAAACCGCATTTTCTTGTGTGTGCAATTTTTTTATTATTGCAGTATTGGCTCATTTGCAATGATTCTTGTGTAAATATTGTGCTGCCATTAAATTTTTTCTTTCAGAAATTTTTTATGCAGTGTTGTGTGATGCAGTAATTTTTGATTAGTAATTGTTATTCGCAAGTGTTACAGTTTATCTCAGTGCAATATTTTGTGATTTCAGTTACACATTTCTTGTTCTGTGCATAATATTTTATTCTTTGTGTGTCATTTTATTTTATTTTTAGAGAATTGCTTTCCCAGTTTGTTTTAATTTTGCACAAGATTTATTGATTCCATCTTATCATTTTTTGATTGATTTATCATTTACTGTTGAATTTCTTTATTGAATTGAGAGTAAAGACAACTCACTGTGCCATTAATTCAATTTAAAGTAAATTTGAGTAAATTTGACTTGAGTAAAGTACAATTTTTCTTGATTATCAAAGTGTTGCTTATCCGGTTGAGTATTTTTTTTATGTGAATTTTTCTTGCTCTACAGTGTGACTTGTTATTTTTTCTATACTTATGCAGAATAGTTAAGTATATTCTTCCCATTTAAGTCTACTGTGTTGTGTGTTCCCCAGTTATATTTTTTTGTTTCTTTTAGCTTCTTGTTTCACATTTTGAAAGCATGTCTCAAGTCTTCTCGAGCGATGCCTCAGTACATACTGCTAGTCCAAGCAATAATTCGTCAGTCAAAAATTCGAGTAATTCTTTATCAAACGATAGACACACTCAGACTTCGAGCCTTCGCAATTTTAGTCATGACCCTTATGATGCATAGCATCATAAGGGTCAATGGGAATCCAGACACCCTGGAGTCATGGTTTACGGCTGTTCGTGCTAGAGCAAATGCCTCAGTAGATGGCCCCCCATCTGATAGCTGTATCATTAGTATCGGAAGGGAGAGTTTAGCTCGTTCACCAGCCGCATCGAATGTCTTTAACTTGATCCAGATGAAGGACTTTCAGAATCTCGTCAAGTGGGAAGATTACAAGCAGTTAATACGTAACTATCTTGACCCAGTGAGAGTGACTGATCCTTTCGTTGTCCTTAAAGAATTAGTGCGCACGGCGCCAAGGCCAGAGGAATCATCATATGCGTTTGCTCTTCATTTAAATAACCTCATGTCCTCATTCGTTAGGGCCGGTCAACATTCCAACTACCTTGCGGATGATGATAAATGAGCTCTTGAGGGGTTTGCCAAGTTAGCAGCATTTGGAGTTATTAAACAGTTAATGCCACCAACTTCCATGTATGTGTATAATTCCAGTCCTTTAACTGCCGCACTGGGACTGCTTGCAGCCCTCATCCATGCACGTGACTCATGTCCCGAGGGAACCTTCCCCTATCGAAGGCCTATGTCAGCCGTTTTGACTAATCCTGTACCTCCTCTTGTTTGTGCTACAACCAAAACTCCCGATCGAAATCACTCGCAGCCGCCATCCAAAGCTAGCGTTAAGAGTTATCATTCCCATGCTCGTAGCATATACAGTACCTGTAGCCAAAGAACCTGCTATAATTGTGGTTACCGTGACCATATCGCAGTAAATTGTCCTGATAGTCGCCCTAAGAGGTATCGTAATGCTGATGGGTACCAGTCTGATCTGCCTTACTGTACTTATCACAAAATTCATAGTCATGACACATTCAAGTGCAATGCTCTCTACAACCTTCAGTACTCTAAATCCTTTCGTAGCCGTTCCAACTGCAGAGCCAGGGGAGGAAATAGAGGTCGGGGTTCTCAGACTAACCAGAACCAGCCTCACTCTTCCAATTCGGGGGAATCCGAGCACCCCAGTCAACCCATCCCGTGGTGACAGTAGGTGATAATGAGTGCATCATCCCCGTTCACAATTCCTTTGAAGCCTTAAGCAGTCTCGAGAATGACAATCCTGTTGATGCTGCTTCACACAACTCTGACGTAGATGATTTTGGAGATGAAGTGGAACATACCTTTTCCGATGTCAACCCACCTTTTTGTTTGCACATAACTCCCAATGAAACGATAGGCCCTATAGTGCAAGCATCCATTCATAATGCGCCCATTCATGTGTTCATGGACTCTGGTGCGCAGGCTAATATTATCAGGTCTAGTTTGTTTAAAGATAAGCAGTTACGATGTGTCCTCCTTGTTGAACCAACTACTGTAACCTCCCTTAATGGAGTAGCTGGTTCCCTTATGCATGTCCGAGGTCAGACTTCCCTCACCTTTTCTATCCAGGGTAGAGACTTTACTGCTTCTTTCCTTGTTGTTGACCAGATTACTTTCCCTGGTGACCTTCTACTGGGATTTGCTTCCACGAGAGACTTATGTATTGTGCTTGACCCTTACCGATGGCATGCCCAAATTGATGACTTGATCATTCCATTTTGGGGTTACCAGCTTGGATCCGAGATCTGCCATACTGTCGCAGAGTACGACGTTCGGATTAAGTCCTTACAAGCCAATGCATTTTCCAGTAGAGTACCCAAGTGGTCAGGCACTAGCAACTCTGTTGCTCCCATCTGTGTTTCACCTACACCTTCAGACATGCAAGATAGTGTTCAGTTGCCTCAGGTGTCCGAGGACGCTCAGACTGCCTTGAGTGCTCAGCCTATCCCTGCAATGTCTGCTAGCCCAAGTAGTAGTCTCTCTACAGGGGACGCCTTGTCGAGAAACGATTACTTGCAACTAGTAATGCCATCTCTTGTTGATGTCGCATGCCGTCTGCAGAAAGATGTCTCTGTCGCGGCTAGTGCCCTTGAGTGTCTGTTGTTGTTCCTAGTGTTCCAGATGGTGATAATGTCCTAGTTGACAGTGATTCCTGCAAAGTCAAGGGTTTATTTGTTGAACCATCCTTACATGTTGTAAGAGACAGTAAGATCCATTTATTCCTTGCTAACACTTCTGGTCACAGTGTTCGTCTCAGAGCAAATACCAATCTTGTTGACCTGGCTCACTATCCTTACCCTGCTCAAGTACAGGATTACTTGCCACCTCACCAGTGGGTCGGTGTTATTTCAACAGGGGAGACCTCATCCACTTCACTGGATCAATCCATCCCACCAGTTGAGGAGAAAGACTTAGCTCCCACTGACTTCCCAGACAAGGTCAAGCGTTTGTTGACTCTGTTGAACAAACATCGTAAAGCCATTGCCTTACCAGGTGAGAAGATGGGTATAACGAACTTATTGTCCCATCATATTCTACTTGAACCTGGTACTAGACCTATCTATATACCTGCATACAGAATGCCTCATTCACAAGTTGCTGTCGCAGAAGAACTGATTAATCAAATGCTCGATGATGGAGTTATTGCACCTAGCAATTCACCCTGGAATGCGCCCTAGATCCTAGTACCTAAGAAAGATGGTACTTGGCGCCCAGTGATTGACTTTAGGAAGTTAAATGCGAAAACTATTCGAGATTGCTTCCTACTTCCTGTACTTGGTGATATTTTAAGTAACATTGGAGATAACAAAGTCTTTTCGACCCTGGACTTGTTACAAGGGTTTTGGCAAATCCCTCTTCACGAGGACAGCCAAGAGTTAACCGCATTCTCCACTCCCACAGGTCATTATCACTTCCTCCGTATGGCCTTTGGGTTACGATCCTCCCCTATCACATTCTCAAGGCTCATGACTAATATCTTTAGAGGTCTCATAGGTAAGGCACTTATGGTGTATTTAGATGACGTAATCGTCATGTCTGAAGACGTGGATACACATTTGAAAAGACTTGATGTAGTACTTGGTAAGCTTGAAGAAAAGAAGCCAATTTAAAGATCAAAGTGTCCAAATGTCAATTTTTCAGATCAGAAATTAAGTTTCTTGGTCACGTAGTCACTCATAGAGGGGTTGTGACTGATCAAAGTAAAGTAACAACAATACTAAATTTTCCATCTCCCAAAACTGCTGATGCCATAAGATCCTTTGTGGGTCAAGCAGGTTTTTATAGATCTTTCATTGCTAATTTTTCTTCCATAGCAGCTCCTCTAACTGAATTGCTTAAGAAAGATGCTCCTTTCGTTTGGACCTTCCGTCAAGAAAGAACATTCCAAACAGTAAAAGAAAACCTAACGTCTGCTCCAATTTTGAAATTCCCAGATTTTTCTAAGCCCTTCTATCTGACAACTGATGCTAGTTCAATTGGCATAGGTGCCGTATTAGCTCAGAAGACTGATGGCAAGTACAACGCAGTTGCATCTGCTAGTCGAGTCCTTACGAAGGCTGAACGTAATTATACAGTAACTGAGCAAGAAGCTTTAGCAATAGTATGGTCTTTAAAGCACTTCCGAGACATTATTTATCAGTACCCTGCTCATGTCTTGACAGACCATGCTCCACTGATACCTTTATTCCAGAATAAACAACCTACTGGAAGGTTAGCCAGATGGACCTTGACTATCCAAGAGTTCAATCCTACCTTTGAACACTTACCTGGCAAGTCAAATGTAGTCACAGAAGCTTTATAGCGACATGTTAGTATAGTAACTGCAGACCCTCCATTTACTGCCAAGGATATAAAGAATGTCCAAAGGACAGATCCCATGTGGTCTGGTGTGATTCGATTCCTGCTCCAGGAAGATCTTATTCTGACTGTGAAGCCACCAGCACCCATTAGTGGCTTTGTCATGAGTCAAGAATTACTGTATCGCACAGCCGAGTTGGGTACTCCAAGCAGAAGGGTATACCAATTAGTAATTCCACAGTCACTAGTGAATGTAGCTCTACAGCTAGTTCACGATGCACCAGGTGTTGCACACCTTGGTATGGATCATTCTGTTTAACAAGCCAGAATGAAATACTTTTGGACACGTATGGAAACTGACATTTCCGAGTATGTTAAGAGATGTAGTGTCTGTATGCAGCATAAAGGAAATGTCAATGGTCCTAATCCAATCCAGGTGTATCCAACTACTAGCGAACTGTGGGAAAGAGTTGCGCTAGATTTGTTAACCAATTTTAAATGTTCCCTCCAAGGTAATAAACATCTGTGTGTTATGGTAGACCATTTCACCAGATATTGTGAGTTAGTTCCTTTTGCAGATTAGACTGCCGAGACAGTAGCTAAAGCGTTTAAAGAACACATTATCTGCAGGCATACCACCCCTAAGTCCCTAGTAACAGATAATGGAGGTGAATTCTGTAATGAGATTCTTGAAAATTTGTGTACCTTGAACAAGATCCCCAAGTCAACCATTGTTCCCCATCATCCTGTGAGTAATGGTTTGGTAGAACAAACAAATAAGAAAGTATCTGATGTTTTGAGAGCCACTATCAACCCCAATAGTGAAACTTGGGATGAAGTTATACCGGATGTTCAATGTGCTATCAATTCTGCTTACAATGCCTCCATAGGTGACACTCCACATTATGCATTGTACGGTGTAGACAAGTGTTTGCCTTATGAGTTGTTATATCCCACACTGAAACCCAATTATAACCTTGATGATTTCATAGCAACTCGTACCAACATAGCTCAAAGTGTTTTTAGAAGAATCCGTGAAGCACTTCATAAATCAACAGCAGAATTTACTAGAGCAACTAATAGCCGTGCTAAGCCGACCAAAGTTAAAGTGGGTTCGAGGGTTATGCTGACTAACTTTAACAAAACATCCGCAATGCCTAAGCTCAATCAAAAGTTTGTTGGCCCTTATCGAATAGTTGAACATATCAATGGCAATAAGTATAAGGTGAAATTAGTACTGGTCAGTATAAAGAATCGCATTTAGATCATATGAAGTTAGTATGCGATGTTGAGGACATTTCAAGCCAGACTAATGTGACAGTTGCTGACAATCTTCCTGACTTTGTACCCTCTACCTCCAACACTCAGTCAGATGATCAACCTGAATGTCGTTATTCCTTGTGTACACAACAAGTAATGAGACACCTTCAAGTATCTTTTGTAGATATTTGTTCCAATCTCCCTCAGTCAAGGCATGTGTTAGCCATTGCAGAAGAATTCCATCCACCCAAAGATGATAACCATTCTGCATATGTAAATCTTACCCTCGCAGAGTTGGGTTTAAATGTACATGGCCTGTATAATTAGATGTCCAAGATGAATGAAATCGCCAACTGTGTTTGTTATTAGCTGATCATTTTTCAGAAATTTTTTTTTGTGTTCACGTTCCCTCCGAATTCTGAGAATTTAGCAGTAATGATCTGTGCATGCCAGATCTGTCTTTGCTGTTAATTTACTTTCACCTTTGTAAATATATATTTATTCTTCCTCAGAATCCGTAGAGTGCATGAATACAGATCGATCGATCAATTCCATCCTTTATTATGCCATGATTTGTTCTTATAATTCGTAATGCACTATGTTAACATCCATTATGATATCATCCATTAGCTTTAAGTTACATATGTCTTTGCCATTGTATAGACTCAGCCCAGACCCACCTGCCTGTTCAGCCTATATCATAGTAGTGTATGTAGAGACGACACATGTAACATGACCGAGCTGTCAGTATAGCTATTGAATTCCCCTATACATATACTTGTGTAGTATATTGTAGATCATATCATCCACGTATATATTTAGGCTCCCTTTCAGTAGGCTCAGTGACTAGCATGTGTGACGTCACGTGATGCCGTTGCGAGCGCTGCGCGCTCGTCCTCATTCTCAGTTCCCATTAGACCTACCAAGCAGCAACAGGCAGGCTGGGGCTTCCCCTTCACTCTGCCAATATAAGTGTTACCATCCAACAAGTGTGTTTAACTCCAACCATCACATCTCCACAAACCCTCCCAACAACAGGGGATAAGTCCACTCCTTCAAATTACTGTCCAATAAGCCTAACATCTATAGTGGTCAAGTTATTAGATTCAATTATAGCTGACATTATTAGAAGTCACCTTGAAGAGCATAATTTGATTAATGAATCTCAGCATGGGTTCACAAGAGGTCGTTCCTGCCTGACAAATTTACTGACACTCTTCAATAGAACATTTGAGGCGGTGGACAGTGATAAAGAATATGATATTGTTTATTTGGATTTTAGTAAAGTCTTTGATAGAGTACCTCACAAGAGACTCTTAAGAAAAGTGGCAGCTCATGGTATAGGAGGTAAAGTCTAGCATGGATAGAGGC
Source organism: Cherax quadricarinatus (assembly GCF_038502225.1). Taxonomy (NCBI): domain Eukaryota; kingdom Metazoa; phylum Arthropoda; class Malacostraca; order Decapoda; family Parastacidae; genus Cherax; species Cherax quadricarinatus. The sequence continues at coordinate 14,740,268 of NC_091299.1, read as the reverse complement.
ATGGCTTACCAATAGAAAGCAGAGAGTTTCCATTAATGGGGTCAAATCTGAATGGGGATTAGTCACTAGTGCCATTCCACAAGGATCAGTTTTAGGCCCTCTCTTGTTCATAATTTACATTAATGACCTTGATGAAGGGATTATGGTTGACATGAGTAAATTTGCTGATGATACAAAGATAGGCCGTATAACTCATTCTGAGGAGGATAGCAATGAACTTCAGGAGGATTTGGAAAATTAATGTCTTGGTCTGAAAAATGGCAGATGAAGTTCAATGTAGATAAGTGTAGGGTACTAGTCCTTGGTAATGAAAATAACCCTGGAAGCTATAAACTAGGTCAAGTAGAGCTTGATCATACAGAATGTGAAAAAGACTTGGGAGTCATGGTAAGCAGAAATCTAAAGCCAAGACAGCAGTGCCTTAGTGTGTGTGCAACAAGGCTAACAGATTACTAGGATTTAACTCTAGAAGTATAAGTAACAGAAGTCCAAAAGTTATTTTACAGCTCTATACCTCACTAGTGAGGCCTCATTTAGATTATGCCACTCAGTTTTGGTCTTCTTACTACAGGATGGATATAGGCTCATTGGAGAACATACAGAGAAGAATGACTAAAATGATTTACTGTGTAAGGAATCTCCCGTATGAAGATAGACTTAAAGCCTTAAATCTCCACTCTCTGGAGAGACATAGAATGAGGGGAGATATTGAAGTGTATGAATGGATGACGGGCATAAACAAAGGAGATATTAATAAAGTACTGAGGGTGTCGAACCAGGTAAAAACCAGTAATAATGGATTTAAGTTGGAAAAATTTAGATTTTGAAAGGACATAGGTAAGTACTGGTTTTCTAACAGAGTTGTGGATGCATGGAACAATCTTCCCAGTAGGGTGATTGAGGCTAGGACTTTGGGTAGCTTTAAAAAGAGACTGGACAAATATATGAGTGGGAGGGGCTGGGTTTGATTGGTGTTATTGGGTACACAATATCATATTCATTACCATGATCTACCTCTTCAAATACACAGGGGCCGGAATGCCCGTGTAAAACCGTGTTGAGATTCATTAATCAATTTAGGCTTTTAAAGATGGCTATGAATTGCCTTGTCGAGCCCATAAATTTTCCCACTATGGAAAAAAGGTTTATTGGCCTATAGTTCGAAGCTAAGGATCTGTCTCCTGCTTTGCAAATAGGTATTACATTTGCCATTATCCACTTGTCTGGCACTATGCCAGTTTGTAGTGATGTGTTGAAAAGATTAGCCAAAGATTTGCTAAGTTCCTCTTTACATTCCTTTAAAACCCTTGCAAACAGTTCATCAGGGCCTGGAGAATTGTTAGGTTTTAATTTATCTATTTATCTGAGGACCCTGTCACTAGTAACCCCAATCATGCAGTTTATCGTTCTCTTCAACATAATCTATGATTTCTGGAATTTTGCTGGTATCTTCCTGAGTAAAAAGTAAGAGGAAGTGCTGAAAAATTCACACATTTCCTTATCATGATCAGTGATCTGATCTGAGTTATTTTTAAGTGGGCCTATCTTGTCCCTAATCTTGCTTTTCTATACCTGAAAGAACCCTTTTGGGTTAGTCTTCGAATCTCTTGTGTCTTTAGCCTCATAATCCTTTTTTGCTTTTCTTATTACCTTTTTTCTCTCTCTGTTTAATTGAATATGTTGATTTCTTAACTGCCCATCCCCTCTTTTGATATGCCTATTTATGCCTCTTCTTTTACCAACGAGATGTTTTAACCTATTGTTTATCCATTTGGGAACATTTTTGTTAGATCTAATTTCCCTACTCTGTAAAATATCATACTGGCAACCAACACCACCTACCTGACCCATACTCAGGTCATTCCAATTCAGCCCACCCAAGTAATTTCTCAGTCTCATGAAATCGGCCAAGCGAAAGTCTGGGACAGAGACTTGACTGCAGTTATTTGGGTAATTCCATGATATAGTGAAACTAAGTGATTTGTGATCGCTTTCCCCAAGCTCTTCTGTGATTATAGAAAAGTATTTGATACTGTACTCAAGAGGTTAATCCAAAAGCTGGGAAAACTGACAGAAATAAAGAAAAAAGTGCTCAAATAGATAGGGTAGAGGTAGGGCACAGAGTAACAGAGAAGGGGGAAAAATAAGTCAAGATAAGCGAGGGTAACAAACCTTGAAATGGGTCTCCTACTTTATTTATGTAAACGATTTACCTGATAGGACTGTATCTGTTTCTTTATGATGTGAAGTAAATATAAGTTAATGAGAATTAGTGAAGAAAAGGGAGCCCAGAAATAAAGTAAAGCAGAGGTAAAGGAGGAAAGTGTTCTTATGAGAGAAAGACATGTAGCTTGAGGTCAATATTACGACAAATACAAAGCTGTACCCAATTTCAGTATATACTGCTTTGAAACTGGGTTCATCTTTTTGAAACACCCTGTATATCACCAAGACATAAAAGCTAGAAAACATTGGCAACATGTGAGAGACGCACATATCTGAATAGCATTTATGACTCGAAAGAATCATTTAAGGTACTTCACACAACGTGTGTAAAGCTCATTATTCAGGTTATTTGTGCGTTGTGTGTGGAAAAAAATTATATATGGTTCAGGACATTTATTAGAGGAAACGTTTCGCCCTAGTGGCTTAATCAGAAGCCACTAGAGGCGAAATTGTCTAGAACTGTACATAGTGTCTTTTTCACATCTTGTTGGTATCACCATGCCATTTTATTTGTGTATTGTTCCAGAGATAGAACTGTAACTTTGTCGTCATTAAATATGCAGGACCAGACTGGAACCCCCAACATGTAAATCACGAGTTTAAAATAGAAAATGTCAAAATATTTCCAACAAGAATTAGCTCGGAGCTGAGGGAACTGCGACATGAGAAGTGACTTGGAGAAATCAGTGTGAAGACAATGGACGGCAAGAGCAAAGGAGCAGACAAGATCAAGACAAATAAATATAACAGCTGAAGAATTAGACACTTCTGCAACATCTGGGAATCATTTTTGTGGAAACGTTTCGCCAACAAGTGGCTTCCTCAGTCCGGTACAGAGATGAATGGTGGAAAATGAGAAGGAGATTGAGGTAATCCGTCTCTCAGCCTGGAGTCGAAGTATTCAGTCCACCAATCTTGAAAAAAGCACAGCAGTGGCTTATAAGCCACTGCTATGATGTGAGTGACATCTAGTGTGAGTGACCTACACCGTCCTTGGTAGGTCATTGCTGGTGCGAGTGACTTCCACCATCCCTGGCAGGTCATCCCTGATGTGAGTGACCACCGTCCCTGGCAGGTCATCCTTGATATGAGTGACCACCGTCCCTGGCAGGTCATCCCTGATGTGAGTGACCACTGTCCCTGGCAGATCATCCCTGGTGTGAGTGACCACCGTCCTCGGCAGGTCATCCCTGACTCACGAAATCGTAATGACACGATTGCAAACAAACCATACCACGGACGGGGATAACCCACGATCTGAGAGAGTGGCTAACGCGACGGTCTGGAGTTTTGAGACTCTGATCGCGGGTTCTATCCCCGTCCGTGGTATGGTTAGGTCATCCCTGGTCATACCTGTCGGTATTTTATACCATTTTAATGTTCCATCCCTGGTGTGTGTGACCTGGTGTGTGTCCCTGGCAGGTCATCTCTGGTGTGAGTGACCACCGTCCCTGGCAGGTTAGTTACCACTCATCTCTGGAGTGAGTGACCACCGTCCCTGGCAGGTCATCCCTGGTGCAAGTGATTTCACCTCCTTTGCTGATAGTGTTAGGTAAGACACATATGCAACAGTTAGGTATCTTTATTTTGAAACGTTTCGCCTACACAGTAGGCTTCTTCAGTCGAGTACAGAAAAGTTGATAGAAGCAGAAGATACTTGAAGACGATGTAATAAGTCCATCACCCTTAAAGTTTTGAGGTGGTCAGTCCCTCAGTCTGGAGAAGAGCATTGTTCCGTTGTCTGAAACAATATGAAGTTGAAGTGACAGAATCGGGCCTTATATAGTCCCAGGAGGTGAGACGTAGGTTGATTTGGGAGGGCAGGTCCTTCTCAAACCCAGCCGTTCTCACTAGTAGAGGTTGTCGAAGTAGATGGTCTGTACCAAGATACCCTTGTGTTGCAGTGTCTGACAGAATGAACATTAAAATGGTGTAGGCGAAACGTTTCAAAATAAAGATACCTAACTGTTGCATATGTGTCTTACCTAACAATCTGTCGGTATTTTATACCATTTTAATGTTCATTTGCTGATAGTGTTGTGGTCACACTGGTGTGAGTGACCTGACGCTGGATGCGGGGGGGGGGGGAGAGGTTGGGTGGCAGTCTCCCAGGAGTGTGGCCTCACCCACCAACACTAATTACGTCATGACCAACAACTGCTCCACCACCTCCACCGGCACTCTCCCTCCCTCTCTCCCTCCACCATTAACCTCTAACTCTCCTTTATGCAAGCTTCCAATAACTCCGCCTTCCTCACACAGTATTGCTGCCTTCCTCACACAGTACTGCTGCCTCTTTCACAGTACTGCTGCCTCCTTCACACAGTACTGTTGCCTCCCTCACACAGTACTGCTGCCTCCTTCACACAGTACAGCTGCCTCGCTCACAGTACTGCTGCCTCCTTCACACACTACTGCTGCTTCTTTCACACAGTACTGCTGCCTCCTTCACACAGCACTGCTGCCTCCCTCACACAGCACTGCTGCCTCCTTCACACAGTACTGTTGCCTCCCTCACACAGCACTACTGCCTCCTTCACACAATACTGTTGCCTCCCTCACACAGTACTGCTGCCTCCTTCACACAGTACTGATGCCTCCTTCACACAGTACTGCTGCCTCGCTCACAGTACTGCTGCCTCCTTCACACACTACTGCTGCTTCTTTCACACAGTACTGCTGCCTCCTTCACACAGCACTGCTGCCTCCCTCACACAGCACTGCTGCCTCCTTCACACAGCACTGCTGCCTCCTTCACACAGTACTGTTGCCTCCCTCACACAGCACTACTGCCTCCTTCACACAGTACTGTTGCCTCCCTCACACAGTACTGCTGCCTCCTTCACACAGCACTGCTGCCTCCTTCACACAGTACTGTTGCCTCCCTCACACAGACTGCCTCCTCCAAACCCCCACCTCCACAAACACACAGCTCCCCTCCCAACAAAACTCTCTGTGAAGACAATCTCACCAGTGTTGAGTACTGTTACAGTGACCAATACTGTTAACTGTGAAGACAATCTCAGAAGAGCTAAGTACTGTTACAGTGACTAACACTGTTCACTGCGAAGACAATTTCACCAGTGCTGAGTACTGTTGCTTGAACACAACACCTCGTTGAGACCTCTGACTTAACTTTACCTACTGTTACCTTGGTGATTTTTACTGTGCACACTGCTAACTAAACTCAAATGAAAATTTATTATTCAAACGAGACTCGAGAATTCCATGACTTTTCAACAGGAACAAACATACCTTATTCCTTATATAACATATTACTCATATGTAACTTATATAATGCACTCTGCGACGTAGAGCTTTAACAATGTTATCTTGTGTGTATCTTACTTGTCTATACTGGCCGATCTGTACTCATAGATTTCTGTTTGCCAGGGTCAGTCTAGGCACCGCCTCTTATGCTTCCTCCACCATAATTAACTGCTGACCTCTCGAGTCCTATCGTACTTAAGGACACCGGTAAACAATATGATGTTCAATGAGGACAAATTCCAACTACTCCGTTATGGAAAACTGGAGGAGATAATAACTAGAACAGAGTATACTACTGACTCCGGCCATACAATAGAGCGGAAAAATAATGTAAGGGACCTGGGAGTAGTAATGTCTGAGGATCTCACTTTCAAGGATCACAACAGTGCCACGATCGCACGTGCAAAGAAAATGATAGGATGGATAATGAGAACTTTCAAAATGAGAGATGCCAAGCCCATGATGATCCTTTTCAAATCACTTGTTCTCTCTAGGCTGGAATACTGCTGTACATTAACATCTCCATACAAAGCAGGTGAAATCGCAGATCTAGAGAGTGTACAGAGATCCTTTACTGCACGTATAAGTTCTGTCAAGCACCTTAACTACTGGGAACGCTTGGAAGCAATTGACTTGTACTCGTTGGAACGCAGGAGGGAGAGATATATCATAATCTACACTTGGAAAATCTTGGAAGGAATGGTCCCAAATCTGCACACAGAAATCACTCCCTACGAAAGTAGAAGACTGGGCAGGCGATGCAAAATGCCGCCAATAAAAAGTAGGGGCGCCATTGGTACACTAAGAGAAAACACCATAAGTGTCCGGGGCCCAAAACTGTTTAACAGCCTCCCATCAAGCATTAGGGGAATTGCCAATAAACCCCTGGCTGCCTTCAAGAGAGAGCTGGACAGATACCTAAAGTCGGTGCCGGATCAGCCGGGCTGTGGCTCGTACGTCGGACTGCGTGCGGCCAGCAGTAACAGCCTGGTTGATCAGGCCCTGATCCATCGGGAGGCCTGGTCGTGGACCGGGCCGCGGGGGCGTTGATCCCCGGAATAACCTCCAGGTAACCGATGGAAATAGGTTCAAGGACCCCAATAGAAATAAGTGTCTTTGTCTGACTTTTTGGGTTATCCTTGGTAATTTACACTATGAATGATAATTGTAGTTATGTGTACCTGTACCTAAATAAACTTACTTACCTACTCATATAATTGTGTATGTGGAGGTTGCCGTCCCATGTCTTCTTCCTAACATCCCTGTGACTCGTCACTTTTTTAACTTGCAGCTTCCTTAGTTCCTGGTCCTCTCATTACAAGCACTTTGTCCAGATTCACCCTATCAATTCAGCTGAATATCCTATCCACCATGATCGAGTCTCCCCTACTCCTTTTCTTCACAATTATAATCAGTTCCTTTAGTCCCTAGTCGCACTATACATCCCTCGCTATTGGGAATAGTTTTGCTGCAAACCTTTGGATCTTTCCAGTATTCTGAGAAAGCTTGATAGTGTGTGGACTCTATGCTGGTGTTGTGTATTTAATAACGAGCTTCACACACACACACACACACACACACACACACACACACACACACACACACACACACACACACACACACACACACACACTGTTGTGGCGTCCTAAAGAATTGCTTATGAAGGCTCCTACGAGTTATGCCAAGATTCGCCTCGCATGTCTTCCTAAAATTCAACAGCTGATGTGCTACTTGGGTGATAAATCGAAGTGATGTTCACTCCAAGATCCTTTTCTTTCATAAGAACATAACAAAGAAGGAACACTGCAGCAGGCCTACTGGCCCATGTGAGGCAGGTCCAAGTCACCTCCGGCTTTGACACTTCGTTCACGTTTGTAGATTTTCGCCTCTTTGTCTGAACTCTGTCTCCAGTAAATTAAATGGCCTTACACTTGTTGGGATTCAACTCGAAAAGCCACTTGTCTGACTGCCCCAGCAACTCCTGTTTGTATTCATCTCAATAATTTATGATCATCGGTAAACATATTTGATCAGAAACATTAGTGGCCCAAACAGTAATCCTGGGAGACCCCACGTACCTGTAATAGGTTTCGAGGAATTTTCTATCCTTGCAGATTGGAGTCAGTCTTTCCAGTTGTTTCCCGACTCGGTCTTTCAGATGGATACTTTATAGAACATAAGACTCTTTTTCCCCCATACTTCTTTCCTCAGCTTGTTGATTATTGGTAGTAAAGTTACAAATGCTTTTCACTAGTCCACGAAGATGTAGTCAACCCATCCTAGGGCTAGGCAGTGCTGGATTGGGCTGGTTAGCTATTCCAGTCTGTGATAGTGAACTCAGTGGCCATCACCACCATTGCCACCGCCACCACCATGATCACAGTTGTGTGGACGTACTCTCACCTTCCCAATTACACCAGCATGACAGACTATGTAGCTAGGGGCAAGTGTACGTGCATTCTGCTGTGGAACTGTACTTGTGTGTATTTGTGTGCACATGTGTATTCATCTAGTGGTGGTCAATGGGTTGATTCACAGTTCCAGGCTCCATACCGTAGCTGCATACGGTCAGTTTCACAAAGTCCTGGCCTCATGAGCTCTGTCGTACCTATCCTTATTACTGTGTGCGCAATTAGCTTCCACCACTTTCTCGTCTGTGACATTCCACTTCCTGACCACCCTGAGGCTTTAGTGGTATTTCCTGGCGTCCCTGGGGCTCATTTACGTCTTTAACTTCCGCCTATGCCTTCTTGCAAGAGACTGCACAGCTTCAGTCGTATCAAGTATCGTGTATGTAGTAATTATGTCTCTCCTAATTCGTTTGCCCTCCAAGGTCATCATATTCAGCTCTTTTAGTCTCTTCTCGTAGATCAGCTCTCTCTCAGCTCCGGGACCAGTCTCCTTGTAAACTTCGCGGATCTATACATAAATAACCCGCACATAAAAGAGAGAAGCTTACGACGACGTTTCGGTCCGACTTGGACCATTGACAAAGTCACACTAACAGAGGTGGAGCAGGACGGCTATATATAGGCAGGAAGAGGTGGAGGTAGTAGTAATAGTAGTAGTAGTAGTAGTAGTACAAGAATTGTATATAATACCGACAAGATGAAATTAAGACACATGCACAACACCCGGGCATCCCCATCGTAGACGTTTCGTCATCCAGCCAGCCATTGGATGGCGAAACGTCCACAACAAAGACAACCAGACGCCGCACATGTGTCTTAATTTCATCAGTAGTTGTAGTAGTAGTAGAAGAAGAAGAAGGGAAATATTATTCTCAAACCTTCAGTGTCGCTATGGGCTCTCCTCTCTCTCCTGTCCTTGCTAATCTTTACATGGAATACTTCGAGACTGTTCTTCTTCCTACCCTCGATGTGCAACCTTCACTCTGGCTCCGCTATGTGGATGACATCTTTGCTCTGTGGCCTCATGACTCCAGTCTCTTCCAACCTTTTCTTGAAGCTCTTAACAATCTTGCCCCTTCCATTAAGTTTAAAGCTGAATGGGAATCTAATTCCTTGCTTCCTTTCCTTGATGTCCATGTCCACCGCTCAGATACAGGTTTTTCCTTTTCCGTAAACCTATGCACAGTGGCATGTACATTCACTACTTTTCCTATCATGCTTCCCCTGTCAAGAAAAGTGTTCTTATCTCCCTCTTTCTCCGTGCCCTCCGCATCTGTGATCCTCAGTTCCTTCCAGCAGAAATTTCCACTCTTCGTAATTCGTTCTCCCGTCTTGGCTACCCTTCCCATTTCATAGACTCTGCCCTCTCACGTGCTAAACGCAATTTCTTCTCTCCCAAACTCTCTACTCATGGGAACTCTTCTATCCTCTGCCTTCCCTACATTTCCGGTCTTTCTAATCTCAACAATTCTCTCCGTCCCTTAGACATCAAGCTTACCTTCCGCCAGACTAACACTCTTCGCACTAATCTCGTTCATACCTCTCCTCCCTCTACAGATGTTCCTGGTGTCTACTCTATTTCTTGCTCCTCCTGTCCTCTTCAATACTTCGGAGAAACTGGTCGATCTCTTTCTGACAGACTTAGGGAGCACAAAAATAGTGTTAGGCTTGCCGACACTAACAATGCTCTTTTCTGTCACGTCAGAGATCATAGCCATCCTATTGACTGGTCTTCTGCTAAAACTGTCTTCCCTACTTCCAACTCGAACAGTCGCCGTCTAGTGGAATCCTCTCTAATACACAACTTTCCTTGTATGAACCTTAGCCCTGGCTTTGTCTCTGTAGATGCCTTCCTCTCCCACTACATTGTAAAATGCTCCAAACTTCAGAACACCCGTGACTTAACCTGAATCCTCATTTTTTCTTTCTTTTTCTTCTTCCTCTTCCCCTTTCCTCTTTCCTTTTCTCCTCTGGGTTGTCTTTCTCTCTCCTGTCTCGTGTTTCTGTTCCTTCTTCATTTATTTTATTTCACCACTTCCCCTTTCACGCACCTCTGTACGCTTGCTCTCCCTCTGTGGGCATCTAGCTCTCTTGCAGTGCTCCCCTTCCTTTGTTTTTGATTTTTGACTGGCTCGTCATCCTTATTTCCCACTTCTACCACTACCACTACTACTACCTCTTCTTCTACTACTACTACAACTACTGATGAAAATAAGACACATGTGCGGCGTCTGGTTGTCTTTGTTGTGGACGTTTCGCCATCCAGTGGCTGGCTGGATGGCGAAACGTCTACGATGGGGATGCCCAGGTGTTGTGCATGTGTCCTAATTTCATCTTGTCGGTATTATATACAATTCTTGTACTACTACTACTACAACTACTACTACCTCCACCTCTTCCTGCCTATATATAGCCGTCCTGCTCCACCTCTGTTAGTCTTTTCTAGTAGGGCAGGAGTTTGCAACTGCAGTGTGTGACCCGCCGCAGTTAGAACATTTAAGGGGGAGGTTGCAAGTGTTCCAGAAGTGGCCAGTTGCTGAACATCTGGAGCAGGTTTGTGTGGAAGTGCATGAGATTTTGTCGTGGCCGAATTTGTAGCATTTCGGACATTGTGTGATGGGGTGGAAGTTCGGAGTGAAGAGAGAGTTTGGAGGAATGCGGATGGTCTTGGCAAGGATTCCTTGATTGAAGAGTGTAGAGGCGTCAGAAGGAGTTGAACAGCGTATTTTGAGGATGGTAGAGTTTTCAGGTCTGTAAATATCGTCAACAGAGACTTTGTTCTTAGTACTAATGTCTTTGATTAAGTCTTCTTTGTCTGTGTCATAGGCAGTCAGGAGAGAGTAGTCTACGTGTTTTGCGATCACTGTGCATTTTGCGCGGTGCTCAGGAGTCCAAATAATGGTGAAACTTGCGTTGAGAAGTTTTTGTCTGGTCTCGGTTGAGGTGTACGTTTCGTAAGAATGTCTGTCAAGAAGTAGTTTGAAGCCTGAGTTGGTTTTAAAGACTTTCAGTTGAGGAGCGCCAGTGATCTGGTACAATAAATTTCCAGGACAGATAGTGGCATGATCAGATTTAGAGTATTTGAGGTTAAGCGAGAAAGAACTGGGTTTGGAAGAGGTAGACGCAGGGTAGGCCTTAGAGGCAGGAGTAGACAGAGTAGAGGCAGGTGTTGTCAGTAGAGAAGGAGTGGTAAGGGGGAAGGAAGTGGAAGGCATTGAAGGCATGTAAATTAGATGTGGCGGCCAAATCTGAGAGAATAATTGGTTAGGCAAGTACATGTGAAGTAGACACACGTACTTGCCTGGTTATAACTTTAAAGTTTCTTGTGGAGTCTGTCTCTGGAGGCACAGGACACTGAGGAGGTGAGCTGTAGCTTGATGGAGCACTGTATGCTCTGAACGGTGAGGAGAGGCAACACTGGCTGAATGGCGTGCAGATCACACGTACTGGCTGAGGCGTGGAGACTTCAGACAGCAAAAGGAGTGCAGGCAGCCACCGACGCACCAATCCTGATGGTGAAGACGAAGGTCCAGTAACCACCACCCGGTGAGGAGAGCCAACACTAGCTGTATGATGCACAACAACGAACGACACACTGATATACCCAACACCAACAACAACGATTGTTGAACCCCTTCCCTGCACCTCCCTCCCGGGAACCTCCCTCCCCTACCCCCAATGCCTGGGCCACCCCACACACTTGGTCTACCTCTTCTACGCTACACACATCAAACACCAACACACAGACTACAAGCACTTCTCCTTCTACACCTACACCCACACTAGACTACAAAACTAACTGTCAACTCGCCACTGCTGCCCACTCTGCGATGGTAATCTCACAAGCTTACCAATCAGGCTACTCACATGTCCTTAACCTAATCTTGTCTGCTAACAATCTTCCCTCCTTAATTATCCCTCCTTCCTGCTTCTCTTCTAAGCCTACTACAACCTCTCCCTCCTCCCTCTCTCCCACCCCCCCACTTCCTACTCCAATCAGCTTTCCTACTCCCGTACCCCTCTTCACTACTTCCACACCTCCCACCAACACCCCTACTGCTGCTGCTACGACCACCCCTCCCCCCACTTCCTCATCCCCTTCCAAAGCTTCCACTTCCTCATCCCTTACCATAGCTTCCACTTCCTCATCCCTTACCATGGCTTCCACTTCCTTATCCCCTACCAAAGCTTCCACTTCCTCTGCATCCACCTTTGCCCACTCCTCCACCACAACCAAAACTTCATCCAGGTCCAACTCCACCTCCTCCAGACAAAATCCACTCAAACCTAAACCTGCCCCAACTTCTGACAGAGAGACCAAAGAACATAAAAACAGATCCATCTCTTCCTCCCCTTCCAGGAAACGGGTCCGTAGCACCTACAAACACACATCCACTGATGGCACCACTATCAAGGGCTTTAATCCAAACTCCTCCCCCGACATTAACTTTGCTATGACGAAACCATTAAATCACGTTTAAGGTGATTCAGTTCAACGTACGTTCTTACTTTACAATTAGACACCTACTGGCCGAGCTACTTGAAGCAGAGAGGCCAGATATTGTTTTGCTAAACAGTACCTGCCTCAAAGCCCCTCAACGCATCCGCCATTATGGTTATACTGCACTACAGTCCCCCTATGATCCCCAAGATGGGGTGCCATCCTTGTTAATTACAACATAAAACACGAATTTCTCCCAATCCCTTTTTTTCACCAACACTGTCTTGCAGTCAGAATACACTCCCACCTCGGTCCCTTTATCTTTTTCACCACCTATGCTCGCCCAAACACTATTCTCAACATACACGACCTTTCCTTAGTCTTCAACTACACCAACACACCAACATACCTACTAGCTGACATGAATGCCAAACACACCGCCTTTCATCACGCCAGTAACAACCAACTTGGTCTCCAATTACTCAACTTCACAAACCATAAACACCTAATTCATCTTGGCCCAGACTTCAATACCTTCTACAACCACATGGGCCAAGGCAAACCAGACATCATTCTGGCAAACCGAGCCAGCTCTCTATTTCAACACTACATTTCACCTGGCCCTATTACAGGCTCTGATCACATCCCAGTCATCTTACACATCTCCTCCAACCCTATCCTCATTCCAACCACACCTTCCTTCTCCTACAAGAACGCTGACTGGGATGCTTTCAAACAACACATAGACAATATTAACCTCACCTATGACTACAACAACAAACCCATCTCTGACATCGATACTCAACTTGATCTCATCCAGGACACCATTACACAAGCAGCCAACATCGCAATACCAAAGAAAACTCACACCACTCGTTATTCCTTCAAACCGTCACTCAGAACAAGAAGACTAATTATCTGCTACCACAACCGCTTCCTCTACAACACACATAGATTTAATCAAGTCCGATTAGATCTCACTTACCTTAGAAACGATATTTTACGCAGCCTAGACCAAGACCACAACAATCACTGGTCACAACTCATACAACAAGCAGACAAGCAGCGTATTAAAAACACTAAAGCCTTCTGGAACTTTATCAAAAAAATCAGAGGCACAACTCCCACCAACAAATTCAAACACATCACCCACAACAACACACACATCTCAGACCCGCAGGCTGCTGCCAATATCTTCAAACACATCTGGGAGAACATCTTCCACGCTCATCCACCTCACCCTAACGTTATTCAACACATTCAGAACATAGAACACTGGAACACTGCACACACACAAGAAACAACACCAGACAGCCACATACATCTAGACTCTCTTACCTCCTCCCAAGAACTCGACACTCCTTTCACCAACACAGACATTAAAACTCTCCTCAGACACCTTCCTCCCAAGGCTCCTGGTGCTTCTGGCCTAAACCATATTATCCTGAAACACCTTCCTGACTCTATCATTACTGCCTACACAAACCTCCTCAATGCCTCCCAGCCTCTGGATACTTCCCTTCCCTCTTCAAAGCTGCTACTGCTATCCTCCTTCCTAAACCCAATAAAGACCACTCTGACCCTAGAAACTATCGCCCTATCAGCCTCCTCGAAACTTTAGGAAAACTCTTTGAAAAACTCATCAATCATCGCCTTCGCAGATACCTGGAACACAATTCTCTACTTTCTGATGGCCAGTTTGGCTTCAGAACACACAGATCCACACAGGATGCCATTAACATCATTCTCAACTACATCCACATCAACACAAAACAAAGAAACAGGACAGCCCTGGTTGCAAAAGACGTTGAAAAGGCCTTTGACACTGTCTGGCACGAAGGGCTCAAGTACAAACTCTGCACTAACTTCAACCTGCCTCTCACTACTCGTAAACTCCTCTGCAACTTCCTAGACGGCCGTACCATGAGAATCAAATTTCAAGGCTGTTACTCTGACTACTTCACACTAAAAGCCGGAGTACCCCAGGGATCTGTCCTCTCCCCTACCCTCTACATTTTATACACTAATAACATGCCAACACCTGTATACCACAACTCCATCACACTAGCCTATGCAGACGACATTACACAACTTATCACTCATGCCAATATAGATACACTCACACACAAAACACAAAATGAGGTCGACAGGATAGCCATCTGGGAACAAAAATGGAGGATCAAAACCAATGCAGCTAAATCCAGCATTACATATTTTAACTACAGGAAACGTGATCCTCCATTACCTGTCGAACTCGGAACAGCTGACACCCGCACTTACTTCCCTATCACACAATCTGTCACTGTCCTTGGCGTTAATCTTGACTACCTTCTTCGTTTACACGGACACATTCACTCAAGGCATGCAATAGCTAGTAAGGCCCTTGCGGACCTCTACAAGCTGAAACATGCCTCTCAACGCACCAAACTACACCTCTACAAATCCCTAATACGTCCTCTGATAACTTACTCTCCTCTAGCCCTCTCTCTTGCAGCAAAAACAAACTTACTTAAACTGCAGCGTGTCCAGAACAAGGCGCTGCGCTGGGTGCTTGATGTCAGATGGGAGGAGTTCGCCACAAGCGAGTCTCTCCATGCCCAGTTAGACATCCCTGCGCTGAATCTGTACTGGAAGAGGCTCAGTGACAGACAGATAGACAAACTTGAGACACGACATGACTACTGGACCTCTCTCCTTGACGAAGACATTCGCAGACCCACAAACCAACACAACCTTTTCTACTCCTTGCATGATCCTGCTCCTAACCCTACTTACAAATAACCTTGGATCCGCTGACAGGTACCTTCTATGACAGGTACCATTCTCTGACCCATGTTTGCCTTAGCATTTTTGGGTTAAGACATGGCCCAGTTCTACACTCCTCTCTAGCCCTAAACGTCGCATGTCCCTTCCTCCTCGCTCACCCCACTGGAGTCCTAACAGAAGAGCCTGAATTTCTCTTCTCAATATCTGTCCCACGATCGCCTTCGCTGCTGGGTTAAGCCCTGGCTCATTTTCTACGACTAAGAACACTCTTCTCCAGCACTATTCTTCGTCTGTCCCGTCTTCCCCGCTCATCCCATTTGGGATCTTACCTGAACTTTCGTTCGTTCGTTCGTACCTCTGTTAGTGTGACTTTGTCAATGGTCCAAGTCGGACCGAAACATTGTCGTAAGCTTCTCTCTTTTATGTGCGGGTTATTTGTGTATCGTTCCAGTCACGGTATTGTGCCTTTTTGTTATTTATTCGCGGATCTAGCCTTTTTTTTTAGTTTCTGTATGTGCTTAATCAAATGTGAGCTCCATGATGGCGCTGCATACCCTATGATCAATGACATATGTATACATAATGACTTTGCAAACACAGCCAGAGCAAACAGATTGGATCTGCCCTTCCTGTAATATGCCCGGGCCGGGAGAATACTGGCAAATAAGATATGCTCGGTATGATACTTACCTCAATACCCTTCGTGCTGGAAGCACGAAGGGTGTCTCCTCACTGTATACTCACTGAGTATAACGGAATTTAAGCCTAGCACTAGCTTGGCCTGAATTCCAGTAATCATTCGTGTAGTTTATTAAAATTATCTTTTAGAGTTTCCTGGTGAAAATATTATACCAAGAACTAAAAAGAATAAAAAGGCACAATGCCGTGATGGAACAATACACAAATATCCCGCACACAGGACTGATACTTGTGACCATTAAGTAGTCACACAGGATGTGACTAAATGGAGTCTACCGTAGTTCGTAGCCACCTTGAAAAGCATAAATTAATCAACGAATCTCAGCATGGTTTTACAAAGGGGCGTTCCTGCCTTACGAATTTATTAACTTTTTTTCACTAAGGTATTTGAGGAGGTAGATCATGGTAATGAATATGATATTGTGTATATGGACTTCAGTAAGGCTTTTGACAGGGTCCCACATCAGAGACTATTGAGGAAAATTAAAGCACATGGAATAGGAGGAGAAATTTTTTCCTGGATAGAGGCATGGTTGACAAATAGGCAGCAGAGAGTTTGCATAAATGGGGAGAAATCAGAGTGGGGAAGCGTCACGAGCGGTGTTCCACAGGGGTCGGTGTTGGGCCCCCTGCTGTTCACAATCTACATAAACGACATAGATGAGGGCATAAAGAGCGACATCGGCAAGTTTGCCGATGACACCAAAATAGGCCGTCGAATTCATTCTGACGAGGACATTCGAACACTCCAGGAAGATTTGAATAGACTGATGCAGTGGTCGGAGAAGTGGCAGATGCAGTTTAATATAGACAAATGCAAAGTTCTAAATGTTGGACAGGACAATAACCATGCCACATATAAACTAAATAATGTAGATCTTAATATTACGGATTGCGAAAAAGATTTAGGAGTTCTGGTTAGCAGTAATCTGAAACCAAGACAACAGTGCATAAGTGTTCGCAATAAAGCTAATAGAATCCTTGGCTTCATATCAAGAAGCATAAATAATAGGAGTCCTCAGGTTGTTCTTCAACTCTATACATCCTTGGTTAGGCCTCATTTAGATTATGCTGCACAGTTTTGGTCACCGTATTACAGAATGGATATAAATTCTCTGGAAAATGTACAAAGGAGGATGACAAAGTTGATCCCATGTATCAGAAACCTTCCCTATGAGGATAGACTAAGGGCCCTGAATCTGCACTCTCTAGAAAGACGTAGAATTAGGGGTGATATGATTGAGGTGTATAAATGGAAGACAGGAATAAATAAAGGGGATGTAAATAGTGTGCTGAAAATATCTAGCCTAGACAGGACTCGCAGCAATGGTTTTAAGTTGGAAAAATTCAGATTCAGGAAGGATATAGGAAAGTACTGGTTTGGTAATAGAGTTGTGGATGAGTGGAACAAACTCCCGAGTACGGTTATAGAGGCCAGAACGTTGTGTAGCTTTAAAAATAGGTTGGATAAATACATGAGTGGATGTGGGGGTGTGTGAGTTGGACCTGATAGCTTGAGCTACCAGGTCGGTTGCCTCCCTTAAGTCAATGTGACCTGACCTGACTAGGTTGGGTGCATTGGCTTAAGCCGGTAGGAGACTTGGACCTGCCTCGCATGGGCCAGTAGGCCTGCTGCAGTGTTCCTTCGTTCTTATGTTCTTAGAGGGTTTTCCGGGGATCAACGCCCCCGCGACCCGGTCCATGATCAGGCCCCCTGGTGGATCAGAGCATGATCAACGAGGCTGTTACTGCTGGCCGCACGTAGTCCAACGTACGAACCACAGCCCGGCTGATCTGGCACTGACTTGAGATATCTGTCCAACTCCCTCTTGAAGGCAACCAGGGGCCTATTGGTAATGTCCCTTATGGCTGGTGGAAGGCTGTTGAACAGTCTTGCTAGTTGTCTTCTATAAAGCTACTGTTCTCTAGGTGCTCCACTATTCTCCTTCTAATTGTCCTCTTCATTACTTTAGATGATATACATATCAAGGATATAGGTCTGTAGCTTAGCTGTGTCTCTCATATATATGCCGTTTTACATCTTTCTAGCAGCTGCCCTGTTTACAATGATGTAAACAGGGTTTTGTCAACAGTTCATACACTGCTTTTGCCGTTCCTTTCTGAACCATTGGTGATAAACTATTCAGTTCCATTGCTCTTGACCTTTCTAGTTTGCTCAGTAGTTTCTTTACCTCTTCTCATGCTGTATGAATGCTATCCAATCTCTTTGATCTCTCTCTCTCTCTCTCTCTCTCTCTCTCTCTCTCTCTCTCTCTCTCTCTCTCTTGGAAGCGTCCTAAGTATTTGTAGCGGTGATACACAACCCTGTATCGAACAATATGAGGCTGGGAGCGTAGCATGAGGATAATAAGGCATTGTGTATTGTGGAAATCGTACCACAAGCGTTCACATACAGCAAAGGTGAAACTGTTGAACGTGCGAGACTTCAACCTTTGATGAGTTCTGAGAGCTTTTCTATTCCCAGAGCCCGGTCTTGGACTAGGTTCGTTTGGTGCTTGCCTGATCAACCAGGCTGTTGCTGCTGGAGGCCCGCTGCCCCACATATCCATCATAGCCTGGTTGATCTGGCACCTGGTGAAGATACTAGTCCAGTTTCCTCTTGAAGGCTTCTACACTTGTTCCAGCCGTGCTTCTGATATCTTCTGGTAAGATGTTGAATAGTCTGGGACCCCAGATGTTGATACAATGTTCCCTTATTGTCCCCACCGCACCCCTGCTCCTGAGTTTATTTTACACTTCCTCCCATATTTCTCACTCCAATAAGTTGTTATGGCAGTGTGCAGATTTGGGACCAGGACTTCGAGTACTTTCCAGGTATATATTATCACGTATCTCTTCTCCGCTCCAGCGAGTACATGTTCAAGACTTTAAGGCGTTCCCAGTAATTTAAGTGCTTCATTGGCTCTGTGTGTGTTGTCAACGATCTCTGTATTTGTTTCAGCTCTGATGATTCTTCTGCTTTGAACGGGGCCGTCAGTACTGAGCAATATTCCAAATGAGGGAGCACTAGCGATTTGAAGTGTCACCATCGGCATTATTTCCCGTGTTTTGAAAGTTCTCAGTACCCACCCCGTCATCCTCCTGGCTGTCGTGATCTGTTTGTTCTTAAAAAGGTCAGCTGACATAATTATTCCCAAGTCTTTTACGTGTTCCTTTCGTTCTATTTGGTGACCTTCTTGAGTTTTGTATACAGTGTTCCTTATGAGTTCTCCATTCTTTCCATACCTAAGCAGCTGGAACTTATCACCACTGAACGTAATGTTCTCCACTGCCCACTGGAAAACCCTCCTTATGTCTTCCAGTAATTTTTCAGTGTCTTCTACCACGGTGACTTCAGTACGCTGAAGTCATTGGTCACGAAAGGTCGTCCTGTCCTAGCTGTCTGGGGGATTAGAGTGGAGCGTTATAAAGCACCATGGCTTGCTGTAATGTTTTGGAATCTCAGGTTAAAGTGTTGAAGAAAGAGGTTCTACTTCTCCAAGAGGAAAACGGGAGGCTGAAAATTCGCCTAGATGGATTTGGAAGTGATTGTGCGAAGGGTGGAGTCGGTGTGGAGGAAAAGGTTACCAACAATGAATTGAAGAGTGGCAACCGCTTCAAGTGGAATGTGGTCTCTAAAGATAGAAGTATCTTTATTAAAGAAAATCTGAAGTTAGGAAATCGACTCTCTGTTCTCCAGCATGAGTGTACTTCAGTGGTTAGCGAGGTTAAAGGTACCACTAACTCTCCTGCTAATCAGGGTAAGAACATTCTGGTTGTGGGTGACTCACAGGTAAGATATATGGACCATGCTTTCTGTAACAGAGACAGGAAAAGTAGACAGAGAGTATGCTTCCCAGGAGCTGGTGTTGATGACATAATCAACAGGTTAGATAATATTATGTCAGGTAATGGGAACAAGCCCATTATTTGTCTTAGTGCTGGTGGAAATGATATCAGGAAGGGCAGGAGATAAGAGCTGCTGGATAAGTATAGGTCAGCCACAGACATAATTAGGTCTAAGGGAGGGATCCTAATCATATGTAGCATCTTCCCTAGAAAGGGAGTGGGCAATGAATGGATGTCTAGGGAAATTGTTAACTGCTGGCTAGATAGGTATTGCAAGGAATTTGCAATCCCATTCATTGATAACTGAGACAAATTTTTATGGCAAATGTGATATGTATGCAAGGGATGGTGTATATCTCTCAGGGGCCAGAGTGGCTGCATTAGCCAACTTAATTGAGGGAGTCATTGCTGACTTCTCTAGGACTTTAAACTGATAGATTATAGAGGTATGGGTGTGTGTTGGTAACAATCATGCTGCAGTACAAGGGTTGAAAACAGCAGATATTACCAGGATATCTCAGGGATATGTTTAATATACAATATTCAAAATAAAGTTGCTAGTAAAGGCAAAACAACTGATCAACAAACAAAGAGAGACAGTAGAGGACAGAGAGTGACTAGCTCCCTTAAGGTTTACTATACTAATGGCAGGAGTCTACGAAATAATAGGAATTACATGACTCACGAAATCGTAATGACACGATTGCAAACAAACCATACCACGGGCGGCGTTTGATCCCGCGGTCAGAGAGTCTGGAGTTTTGAGACTCTGACCGCGGGATCAAACCCCACCCGTGGTATGGTTAATAGGAATTATATTAGCCATCTTCCACATATACCTGTTTGAAGAGATAAATTAAAAATATTAGTTAATGGTTCACAGAGTTCCATTTTGCATTCCTTAAGAACCCTTGAAAAAGCTCATCAGGACTCGGCGATTTATTTTGTTTCAGTCTTCGGCGATTTATTTTGTTTCAGTCTATTTGTTTCATAACCATTTCGCTAGTAACTGTGATATCACATAATTAATCTTCTTCAGGCCTACTATAACAATTAATTACTGGGATATTGTTAGTGTCTTCCTGTGTGAAAACCGAGAGAAAATAATTATTAAAAATCGAGCACATTTCATTCTCCTTGCCAGTAAGATGCCCAGAGTTATTTTTAAGGGGACCTATCTTGTCTCTAACTTTTGTTCTAAAAACCTGGAAAAAACTTTTTGGGTTAATTTTCAAATCCATAGCAACTTTAATTTCGTAGTCCCGATCAGCTTTTCTTATTCCCTTTTTAAAGTCCCTCTTAATGTCAGTACACTGATTCATAGAATGATCCTCACCTCTTTTGATGCGCCTATAAATTCCTTCCTTCTGCCCTAAATGATATCTGAGCCTATTATTCATTCATTTTGGGTCATTGCTATTTCATCTAACTTCTTTATATGGAATAAATGTTCTTTGGGCAGCATGTATAGTGTTAGGAAAGCTGTTACACTGATAGCTCTCTTCGTTACCCCAGTCCACAGATAAGTGTTCTTTAATCTGCTAAGCGAAAATCTGGGACCGTTACTAAACTATCCCTATCATACTTCCATTCAATGCTAAAGTAACTGATTTGTGGTCGCTTGTGCCGAGTTCCTCTGTAATTTCTAAATTATTAACAAGGGTTTCTTTGTTAGCCAGGTTATTTCCCCTTGCCGGTTGTCACAAACTGCTTCAAAAAACAATCCTGAACTACTTCTAAGAAGTCGTTAAGATTCTAAATTCACAGTCAAGAAATTCCAATCAATCTGACTGAAGTTAAAGTCTCCTAGAATTACTACATTATCGTGCCTTGTGGCCTTAACAATTTCCTCCCATAGTAGTCTCCCTTGGTCTCTAATTTTGGGGGACGGTATAACACTCCTAAAATCAATTTTTCATTCCCCTCTGAAAATTCTATCCAGAGACTGTATGTGTTATTTCAGACTTTATACCCGTTTTTATGCAACAGTTCAGCGATCTCGGACATACAGTGCCACCCCACTCCCCTTCCTGATACTTCTATGTACTTGGAACAATTTAAAACCCTTAATGTGACATTCAGCAGGTATGGTTTTAAGGTGAAAAAATTCAGATTCAGGAAGGATACAGGAAAGCACTGGTTTGGTGATAGAGTTGTGGATGAGTGGAACAAACTTCCAAGTACCATCATAGAAGCTAAGACGTTGTGTAGTTTTAAAATTAGGTTGGATAAATACATTGGTGGGTGTGGGTGGCTGTGAGCTGGACCTGACTAGCTTGTTCTAATAGGTCTGATGCCATGCTCGTTAAGTGGATATGACCTGACCTAAATGGGTCACTGGTTTAAGCCGGGAGGCGACTTGAACCTGCCTCGCATGGCCAAGTAGGCCTGCTGCAGTGTTCCTTGTTTCTTGTGTTATGATATTATGATACAAAACTGTGTCGGGTGTTTTTATGTGTGTGTGTTATGAGGATGAGAAAAAGCAGAGGTGCCAGGACCGTCTGGGGAACTGAGCTTTTTACCTCGCTGATGGAGAATTTTGCTGTTTACTTTCTATGTTCTATGTACCTTCCCCGTAATGCCTATGGCCCTCATTTTGTGCGCTATCACTCCATGATAACATTTGTCAAATGCCTTGGCAAAATCTGTGTAAATCACATCTGTGTTTTGGTTGTCTTCCAACACCTCCGTTATTCTGTCATAATGGTTCAGCAGCTGTGAGAGGCATAATCCTCCTGCTCTAAAACCATGCTGGTTTGGGTTATGCCGGTTGTGCTGGTCCATGAAATTTGTTATCTGCTTGGTGAAGATACCTGTCCAGTTCTCTCTTGAAGACTTCTACATCTGTCTCAGCAGTGTTTCTGATATTTCCTGGTAAGATGCTGAATAACCTTGGGCCACGGACGTCATACAGTGCACCCCTTCTTTTCACTGGGTTTATTTTGCACTTTCTCCCATCTCTCACTCCAACCACAGCGAGAAAGAATGGGATAACTGAGGCCCGCATGAGGGATGAAAATGTGGAGAGCAGAGCTAAAAGCAATGACACGCTTCTTCAGCCACCATGTCAAGGAAATGACAAGAGGAAAGATAAGCTTTTAAGATTAAATTTGTGATAATGTTGGTTGAATTATTGACAAAATGATAAGTAAAAGGAGATTTGTCAAGCCGTTACAAGCAATACAGAAACTCAGAGGGTATATATACCCTGAGATGCAGAGCACCTCACTCTATACCTATATATACCCTCTGTGTACATGTACTGTTTGTAACCGCTTAACAAAGCTTCCGGAGAGCGAAACGTTGCCACAGCAGAGTGTCGCATTAGTTGCTTCTCGAGGGCCGAGAAAAACTAATTTTGGGTGTGATTTACAGGGCCCCAAATCTTGATAGGGAGTGCAGTAAACTTCTATGGGACGAAATTCGTAAGGCATCTACATACGAAAATGTTGTGCTAATGGGAGATTTCAACTATAGACAGATTGACTGGAGCAATTTGACAGGAAATTTAGAGTCGGGTGACTTTCTTGATACGATCCAGGATTGTTTTTTAAAACAGTTTGTGACAGAGCCAACTAGGGGAAATAACCTCCTTGACTTGGTTCTTGCCAGTAGGGAAACACTAATTAATAATCTTGAGGTTAATGATGAGCTTGGGGAGAGTGATCACAAATCACTCAGTTTTAATATATCATGGAATTCCCCTAATAATGGCAATCAAGTCTCCGTCCCTGACTTTCGCTTGGCTGATTTCATAGGACTGAAAAATTACTTAGGTGGGCTGAACTGGAATGACCTGACTAAGGGTCAGGTAGGTGGTGATGGTTGCCGATATGATGCTTTCCAGGGCATAGTTCTAGCTGCTCAGTCAAATTATGTTCCAAATAGGGAAATCAGATCAAACAAAAATGATCCTAAATGGATGAACAATAGATTAAAATATCTGATTGGTCAAAAGAGAGGCATATATAGGCAAATCAAAAGAGGAGAGGCGCAATTAAGAAATCGATATATTCAGTTAAAGAGAGAAATAAAAAAGGGAATTAGAAAAGCAAAAAGAGATTATGAGGTTAAAGTTGCAAAAGAATCGAAGACTAACCCAAAAGGATTCTTTCAGGTATACAGAAGTAAGATCAGGGACAAGATAGGCCCACTCAAAAGTTCCTCGGGTCAGCTCACTGACAGTGATAAGGAAATGTGTAGAATTTTTAACACATACTTCCTCTCAGTTTTTACACAGGAGGATACCAGCGATATTCCAGTAATGATAAATTATGTAGAACAGGACGATAATAAACTGTGCACTATTAGGGTCACAAGTGACATGGTCCTTAGGCAAATAGATAAATTAAAACCTAACAAATCCCCAGGCCCTGATGAACTGTATGCAAGGGTTCTAAAGGAATGTAAAGAGGAGCTTAGCACACCTTTGGCTAATCTTTTCAACATATCACTACAAACTGGCATGGTGCCAGATAAGTGGAAAATGGCAAATGTGATACCTATTTTCAAAACAGGTGACAGGTCCTTAGCTTCGAACTATAGACCAATAAGCCTAACCTCCATAGTGGGAAAATTTATGGAATCAATAATTGCCGAGGCAGTTCGTAGCCATCTTGAAAAGCATAAATTAATCAACGAATCTCAGCATGGTTTTACAAAGGGGCGTTCCTGCCTTACGAATTTATTAACTTTTTTCACTAATGTATTTGAGGAGGTAGATCATGGTAATGAATATGATATTGTGTATATGGACTTCAGTAAGGCTTTTGACAGGGTCCCACATCAGAGACTATTGAGGAAAATTAAAGCACATGGAATAGGAGGAGAAATTTTTTCCTGGATAGAGGCATAGTTGACAAATAGGCAGCAGAGAGTTTGCATAAATGGGGAGAAATCAGAGTGGGGAAGCGTCACGAGCGGTGTTCCACAGGGGTCAGTGTTGGGCCCCCTGCTGTTCACAATCTACATAAACGACATAGATGACAACTGGAACAACTTTTATGGCAAACATGATATGTATGCAAGGGATGGGGTACATCTCTCTGGGGCAGGGGTGGTAGCACTTGCAGACTCGATTGAGAAGGCCATTGGTGAAATGCCTATGATTTTAAACTGATGGAAGATAGAGGTATGGGTGTGTGTGGGAAACAAGCAGGTTGCAACACTAGGGTTGGAAACAGTAAATGTATAAAAGGCATTCAGCATGAAGTTATAAATAAAGACAATAGAACAGGTCAGCAAACAAAGGGGGACAGCAGAGGGCAGCAAGGGACTAGCTCCCTTAAGGTTTACTATACTAATAGCAGGAGTGTTAGAAATAAGATAGATGAGCTAAGATTAATTGCAAGTGCAGGAAACATAGATATTATTGCTATAACAGAGACCTGGCTCAATCTGAAAGATAGAGAGATGCCCTCTGAATGTCACATACAAGGCTATAAATTATTCCACACTGACAGGGTCAACAGGAAAGGTGGTGGAGTAGCGATGTATGTCAGAGACAATTTAAATTGTTGTGTTAGACAAGATATTAAATTAGAAGCGTCAGCCACTGAATCTGTTTGGTTACAGCTTCTCGAGGGCCGAGAAAAACTAATTTTGGGTGTGATTTACAGGGCCCCAAATCTTGATAGGGAGTGCAGTAAACTTCTATGGGACGAAATTCGTAAGGCATCTACATACGAAAATGTTGTGCTAATGGGAGATTTCAACTATAGACAGATTGACTGGAGCAATTTGACAGGAAATTTAGAGTCGGGTGACTTTCTTGATACGATCCAGGATTGTTTTTTAAAACAGTTTGTGACAGAGCCAACTAGGGGAAATAACCTCCTTGACTTGGTTCTTGCCAGTAGGGAAACACTAATTAATAATCTTGAGGTTAATGATGAGCTTGGGGAGAGTGATCACAAATCACTCAGTTTTAACATATCATGGAATTCCCCTAATAATGGCAATCAAGTCTCCGTCCCTGACTTTCGCTTGGCTGATTTCATAGGACTGAAAAATTACTTAGGTGGGCTGAACTGGAATGACCTGACTAGGGGTCAGGTAGGTGGTGATGGTTGCCGATATGATGCTTTCCAGGGCATAGTTCTAGCTGCTCAGTCAAATTATGTTCCAAATAGGGAAATCAGATCAAACAAAAATGATCCTAAATGGATGAACAATAGATTAAAATATCTGATTGGTCAAAAGAGAGGCATATATAGGCAAATCAAAAGAGGAGAGGGGCAATTAAGAAATCGATATATTCAGTTAAAGAGAGAAATAAAAAAGGGAATTAGAAAAGCAAATAGAGATTATGAGGTTAAAGTTGCAAGAGAATCGAGGACTAACCCAAAAGGATTCTTTCAGGTATACAGAAGTAAGATCAGGGACAAGATAGGCCCACTCAAAAGTTCCTCGGGTCAGCTCACTGACAGTGATAAGGAAATGTGTAGAATTTTTAACACATACTTCCTCTCAGTTTTTACACAGGAGGATACCAGCGATATTCCAGTAATGATAAATTATGTAGAACAGGACGATAATAAACTGTGCACTATTAGGGTCACAAGTGACATGGTCCTTAGGCAAATAGATAAATTAAAACCTAACAAATCCCCAGGCCCTGATGAACTGTATGCAAGGGTTCTAAAGGAATGTAAAGAGGAGCTTAGCACACCTTTGGCTAATCTTTTCAACATATCACTACAAACTGGCATGGTGCCAGATAAGTGGAAAATGGCAAATGTGATACCTATTTTCAAAACAGGTACAGGTCCTTAGCTTCGAACTATAGACCAATAAGCCTAACCTCCATAGTGGGAAAATTTATGGAATCAATAATTGCCGAGGCAGTTCGTAGCCACCTTGAAAAGCATAAATTAATCAACGAATCTCAGCATGGTTTTACAAAGGGGCGTTCCTGCCTTACGAATTTATTAACTTTTTTCACTAAGGTATTTGAGGAGGTAGATCATGGTAATGAATATGATATTGTGTATATGGACTTCAGTAAGGCTTTTGACAGGGTCCCACATCAGAGACTATTGAGGAAAATTAAAGCACATGGAATAGGAGGAGAAATTTTTTCCTGGATAGAGGCATGGTTGACAAATAGGCAGCAGAGAGTTTGCATAAATGGGGAGAAATCAGAGTGGGGAAGCGTCACGAGCGGTGTTCCACAGGGGTCAGTGTTGGGCCCCCTGCTGTTCACAATCTACATAAACGACATAGATGACAACTGGAACAACTTTTATGGCAAACATGATATGTATGCAAGGGATGGGGTACATCTCTCTGGGGCAGGGGTGGTAGCACTTGCAGACTCGATTGAGAAGGCCATTGGTGAAATGCCTATGATTTTAAACTGATGGAAGATAGAGGTATGGGTGTGTGTGGGAAACAAGCAGGTTGCAACACTAGGGTTGGAAACAGTAAATGTATAAAAGGCATTCAGCATGAAGTTATAAATAAAGACAATAGAACAGGTCAGCAAACAAAGGGGGACAGCAGAGGGCAGCAAGGGACTAGCTCCCTTAAGGTTTACTATACTAATAGCAGGAGTGTTAGAAATAAGATAGATGAGCTAAGATTAATTGCAAGTGCAGGAAACATAGATATTATTGCTATAACAGAGACCTGGCTCAATCTGAAAGATAGAGAGATGCCCTCTGAATGTCACATACAAGGCTATAAATTATTCCACACTGACAGGGTCAACAGGAAAGGTGGTGGAGTAGCGATGTATGTCAGAGACAATTTAAATTGTTGTGTTAGACAAGATATTAAATTAGAAGCGTCAGCCACTGAATCTGTTTGGTTACAGCTTCTCGAGGGCCGAGAAAAACTAATTTTGGGTGTGATTTACAGGGCCCCAAATCTTGATAGGGAGTGCAGTAAACTTCTATGGGACGAAATTCGTAAGGCATCTACATACGAAAATGTTGTGCTAATGGGAGATTTCAACTATAGACAGATTGACTGGAGCAATTTGACAGGAAATTTAGAGTCGGGTGACTTTCTTGATACGATCCAGGATTGTTTTTTAAAACAGTTTGTGACAGAGCCAACTAGGGGAAATAACCTCCTTGACTTGGTTCTTGCCAGTAGGGAAACACTAATTAATAATCTTGAGGTTAATGATGAGCTTGGGGAGAGTGATCACAAATCACTCAGTTTTAACATATCATGGAATTCCCCTAATAATGGCAATCAAGTCTCCGTCCCTGACTTTCGCTTGGCTGATTTCATAGGACTGAAAAATTACTTAGGTGGGCTGAACTGGAATGACCTGACTAGGGGTCAGGTAGGTGGTGATGGTTGCCGATATGATGCTTTCCAGGGCATAGTTCTAGCTGCTCAGTCAAATTATGTTCCAAATAGGGAAATCAGATCAAACAAAAATGATCCTAAATGGATGAACAATAGATTAAAATATCTGATTGGTCAAAAGAGAGGCATATATAGGCAAATCAAAAGAGGAGAGGGGCAATTAAGAAATCGATATATTCAGTTAAAGAGAGAAATAAAAAAGGGAATTAGAAAAGCAAATAGAGATTATGAGGTTAAAGTTGCAAGAGAATCGAGGACTAACCCAAAAGGATTCTTTCAGGTATACAGAAGTAAGATCAGGGACAAGATAGGCCCACTCAAAAGTTCCTCGGGTCAGCTCACTGACAGTGATAAGGAAATGTGTAGAATTTTTAACACATACTTCCTCTCAGTTTTTACACAGGAGGATACCAGCGATATTCCAGTAATGATAAATTATGTAGAACAGGACGATAATAAACTGTGCACTATTAGGGTCACAAGTGACATGGTCCTTAGGCAAATAGATAAATTAAAACCTAACAAATCCCCAGGCCCTGATGAACTGTATGCAAGGGTTCTAAAGGAATGTAAAGAGGAGCTTAGCACACCTTTGGCTAATCTTTTCAACATATCACTACAAACTGGCATGGTGCCAGATAAGTGGAAAATGGCAAATGTGATACCTATTTTCAAAACAGGTACAGGTCCTTAGCTTCGAACTATAGACCAATAAGCCTAACCTCCATAGTGGGAAAATTTATGGAATCAATAATTGCCGAGGCAGTTCGTAGCCACCTTGAAAAGCATAAATTAATCAACGAATCTCAGCATGGTTTTACAAAGGGGCGTTCCTGCCTTACGAATTTATTAACTTTTTTCACTAAGGTATTTGAGGAGGTAGATCATGGTAATGAATATGATATTGTGTATATGGACTTCAGTAAGGCTTTTGACAGGGTCCCACATCAGAGACTATTGAGGAAAATTAAAGCACATGGAATAGGAGGAGAAATTTTTTCCTGGATAGAGGCATGGTTGACAAATAGGCAGCAGAGAGTTTGCATAAATGGGGAGAAATCAGAGTGGGGAAGCGTCACGAGCGGTGTTCCACAGGGGTCAGTGTTGGGCCCCCTGCTGTTCACAATCTACATAAACGACATAGATGAGGGCATAAAGAGCGACATCGGCAAGTTTGCCGATGACACCAAAATAGGCCGTCGAATTCATTCTGACGAGGACATTCGAGCACTCCAGGAAGATTTGAATAGACTGATGCAGTGGTCGGAGAAGTGGCAGATGCAGTTTAATATAGACAAATG
Source organism: Cherax quadricarinatus (assembly GCF_038502225.1). Classification (NCBI taxonomy): domain Eukaryota; kingdom Metazoa; phylum Arthropoda; class Malacostraca; order Decapoda; family Parastacidae; genus Cherax; species Cherax quadricarinatus. The sequence goes on along the minus strand of NC_091299.1, from coordinate 14,710,983 downwards.
CAAAGTTCTAAATGTTGGACAGGACAATAACCATGCCACATATAAACTAAATAATGTAGATCTTAATATTACGGATTGCGAAAAAGATTTAGGAGTTCTGGTTAGCAGTAATCTGAAACCAAGACAACAGTGCATAAGTGTTCGCAATAAAGCTAATAGAATCCTTGGCTTCATATCAAGAAGCATAAATAATAGGAGTCCTCAGGTTGTTCTTCAACTCTATACATCCTTGGTTAGGCCTCATTTAGATTATGCTGCACAGTTTTGGTCACCGTATTACAGAATGGATATAAATTCTCTGGAAAATGTACAAAGGAGGATGACAAAGATGATCCCATGTATCAGAAACCTTCCCTATGAGGATAGACTAAGGGCCCTGAAACTGCACTCTCTAGAAAGACGTAGAATTAGGGGGGATATGATTGAGGTGTATAAGTGGAAGACAGGAATAAATAAAGGGGATGTAAATAGTGTGCTGAAAATATCTAGCCTAGACAGGACTCGCAGCAATGGTTTTAAGTTGGAAAAATTCAGATTCAGGAGGGATATAGGAAAGTACTGGTTTGGTAATAGAGTTGTGGATGAGTGGAACAAACTCCCAAGTACCGTTATAGAGGCCAGAACGTTGTGTAGCTTTAAAAATAGGTTGGATAAATACATGAGTAGATGTGGGTGGGTGTGAGTTAGACCTGATAGCTTGTGCTAACAGGTCGGTTGCCGTGTTCCTCCCTTAAGTCAATGTGACCTGACCTGACTAGGTTGGGTGCATTGGCTTAAGCCGGTAGGAGACTTGGACCTGCCTCGCATGGGCCAGTAGGCCTTCTGCAGTGTTCCTTCGTTCTTATGTTCTTATGTTCTATGTTCTTATGTTCTTATAAAGAGCGACATCGGCAAGTTTGCCGATGACACCAAAATAGGCCGTCGAATTCATTCTGACGAGGACATTCGAGCACTCCAGGAAGATTTGAATAGACTGATGCAGTGGTCGGAGAAGTGGCAGATGCAGTTTAATATAGACAAATGCAAAGTTCTAAATGTTGGACAGGACAATAACCATGCCACATATAAACTAAATAATGTAGATCTTAATATTACGGATTGCGAAAAAGATTTAGGAGTTCTGGTTAGCAGTAATCTGAAACCAAGACAACAGTGCATAAGTGTTCGCAATAAAGCTAATAGAATCCTTGGCTTCATATCAAGAAGCATAAATAATAGGAGTCCTCAGGTTGTTCTTCAACTCTATACATCCTTGGTTAGGCCTCATTTAGATTATGCTGCACAGTTTTGGTCACCGTATTACAGAATGGATATAAATTCTCTGGAAAATGTACAAAGGAGGATGACAAAGATGATCCCATGTATCAGAAACCTTCCCTATGAGGATAGACTAAGGGCCCTGAAACTGCACTCTCTAGAAAGACGTAGAATTAGGGGGGATATGATTGAGGTGTATAAATGGAAGACAGGAATAAATAAAGGGGATGTAAATAGTGTGCTGAAAATATCTAGCCTAGACAGGACTCGCAGCAATGGTTTTAAGTTGGAAAAATTCAGATTCAGGAAGGATATAGGAAAGTACTGGTTTGGTAATAGAGTTGTGGATGAGTGGAACAAACTCCCAAGTACCGTTATAGAGGCCAGAACGTTGTGTAGCTTTAAAAATAGGTTGGATAAATACATGAGTAGATGTGGGTGGGTGTGAGTTAGACCTGATAGCTTGTGCTAACAGGTCGGTTGCCGTGTTCCTCCCTTAAGTCAATGTGACCTGACCTGACTAGGTTGGGTGCTTTGGCTTAAGCCGGTAGGAGACTTGGACCTGCCTCGCATGGGCCAGTAGGCCTTCTGCAGTGTTCCTTCGTTCTTATGTTCTTATGTTCTTATGTGTCCTTTTACCTAACAAGATTAAATTTTATATTTTCACTAAACAAACTGGAAGTCGAGCAAGATGACCCTGGAGTGTCATTAAGAGCTGGTGACCAGGCAATACTGAGTTTCATATACCTGCAGAGAGAAATGTTAGAAGAAAATAACAAGAAACTAGAATATCGAAGAGACTACAGTGGGACGAAGAATCTCAAACTATCGCATTGTGAAAGAGATAAATGAACGACAATATGACATAAGCAAAAGTGCGGCCAGCATAACAGCTTGATGGATCAAGCCCTGATCCACCAGGAGGCCTGGTCATGGACCGGGCCACGGGGGAGTACCGTCCAGGTAGAGCTCCTCCTCGGCTCTCTGTTATCTCCCTCGTACTATCACACCATTTATTTCTAAGCTACTTATTCTATCAGCTTAACAATTTCCTACTTTTTCTTATTAGTAACTGATTTCCTCTTTTCGGCAGAGTCCTCTTATAGCACAAGCACGGCCTTTTAAAACACTACAGGAACAACAAATATATATATGTCGTGCCGAATAGGCAGAACTTGCCATCTTGGCTTAAATAGCAACGCTCATCTTGCCATATAGGGCAAGTGAAAATTTGTGTATGCAATAATTTCGCCAAAATCATTCTGAACTTAACGAAAAATATATATTTGACTGTGTTTGTTTAGTATTAAATTATTGTAAACGTATTTAAAATATATTTAGTTGGGTTAGGCTAAAATAATTTGCTCTTGTTATAATAAGGTTAGGTAAGTTTTCTAAGATGCTTTTGGTGCAAAATTAAAAATTTTTACATTAACATTAATGCAAAAAATATATCTTTAAACATATAAGAGAAAATTTTAGAAAAGACTTAATTTTAAATGAGTTCTTGCTAATTGACCAGTTTTACATATTCGGCAAGACATATATATATATATATATATATATATATATATATATATATATATATATATATATATATATATATATATATATATATATATATATATATATATATATTTATTATTATCACACTGGCCGATTCCCACCAAGGCAGGGTGGCCCGAAAAAGAAAAACTTTCACCAACATTCACTCCATTACTGTCTTGCCAGAAGGGTGCTTTACACTACAGTTTTTAAACTGCAACATTAACACCCCTCCTTCAGAGTGCAGGCACTGTACTTCCCATCTCCAGGACTCAAGTCTGGCCTGCCGGTTTCCCTGAACCCCTTCATAAATGTTACTTTGCTCACACTCCAACAGCACGTCAAGTATTAAAAACCATTTGTCTCCATTCACTCCTATCAAACACGCTCATGCATGCCTGCTGGAAGTCCAAGCCCCTCGCACACAAAACCTCCTTTACCCCCTCCCTCCAACCTTTCCTAGGCCGACCCCTACACCGCCTTCCTTCCACTACAGACTGATACACTCTTGAAGTCATTCTGTTTCGCTCCATTCTCTCTACATGTTCGAACCACCTCAACAACCCTTCCTCAGCCCTCTGGACAACAGTTTTGGTAATCCCGCACCTCCTCCTAACTTCCAAACTACGAATTCTCTGCATTATATTCACACCACACATTGCCCTCAGACATGACATCTCCACTGCCTCCAGCCTTCTCCTCGCTGCAACATTCATCACCCATGCTTCACACCCATATAAGAGCGTTGGTAAAACTATACTCTCATACATTCCCCTCTTTGCCTCCAAGGACAAAGTTCTTTGTCTCCACAGACTCCTAAGTGCACCACTCACCCTTTTCCCCTCATCAATTCTATGATTCACCTCATCTTTCATAGACCCATCCGTTGACACGTCCACTCCCAAATATCGTCCACTCCCAAATATCTGAATACATTCATCTCCTCCATACTCTCTCCCTCCAATCTGATATCCAATCTTTCATCACCTAATCTTTTTATCCTCATAACCTTACTCTTTCCTGTATTCACTTTCAATTTTCTTCTTTTGCACACCCTACCAAATTCATCCACCAATCTCTGCAACTTCTCTTCAGAATCTCCCAAGAGCACAGTGTCATCAGCAAAGAGCAACTGTGGCAACTCCCACTTTATGTTTGATTCTTTATCTTTTAACTCCACGCCTCTTGCCAAGCCCCTCGCATTTACTTCTCTTACAACCCCATCTATAAATATATTAAATAACCACGGTGACATCACACATCCTTGTCTAAGGCCTACTTTTACTGGGAAATAATTTCCCTCTTTCCTACATACTCTAACTTGAGCCTCACTATCCTCGTAAAAACTCTTCACTGCTTTCAGTAACCTACCTCCTACACCATACACTTGCAACATCTGCCACATTGCCCCCCTATCCACCCTGTCATACGCCTTTTCCAAATCCATAAATGCCACAAAGACCTCTTTAGCCTTATCTAAATACTGTTCACTTACATGTTTCACTGTAAACACCTGGTCCACACATCCCCTACCTTTCCTAAAGCCTCCTTGTTCATCTGCTATCCTATTCTCCGTCTTACTCTTAATTCTTTCAATAATAACTCTACCATACACTTTACCAGGTATACTCAACAGACTTATCCCCCTATAATTTTTGCACTCTCTTTTATCCCCTTTGCCTTTATACAAAGGAACTATGCATGCTCTCTGCCAATCCCTAGGTACCTTACCCTCTTCCATACATTTATTAAATAATTGAACCAACCACTCCAAAACTATATCCCCACCTGCTTTTAACATTTCTATCTTTATCCCATCAATCCCGGCTGCCTTATATATAATATATATATATTATTAATAGAATTTAGCTAAAAAAATACGTTAGGGTAGGATACGTTAGGTTAGGTTTCTAATTTGGTATAAAAATATTTTTTCACACAATTTTCAATGAAAAAATATATCAATCATTCTGTAAAATGAAGTTTTGGAAAGTTCAATTTTTAAAAGAGTTCGGCCTAACTGATTAATTCGGCTTATTAGGCATCACACACACACACACACACACACACACACACACACACACACACACACTGTAGGAAATAGTTTGCATGATTTACTAGCCATCTAAGTAGAGGACAAAAAAAAAATACTAGCAATCATGGTCTTTTATGTCGTTTATTATTCTTAAAGAATAAGCTAAACTAAAATAATAAAAAAGAACAGATAATGAATGAGTGAGAGGAAAGAAGAGTTAAAAGAGTAAGAGACTCAACGTAAGTCAGGAGAAGATTGTCCAACATGAAAACACAGGGAGAACAATAGAGGGGTGGTGGTCCACCCTGCTGCATCCCATGTTTGTTTCATCAATGATTTATTGTCTCCACCTCAGCATCATCACCCCCGCCGCCACCGCCATGATGGGGGGAGGGGGAAAAAAAAACTCCACCACACTTTGGTGACCAGGCGTCGGAGGGTGACAAATCGCGCCACTACTGCAAGGTGACCCATGGCTGAAGAGAGTGAGAGAAGTGAGGGTGAACCTAGATAGCTGCTTCCCCTTCCACGAAGGCTATAATAGTTGCTTGCTTCATATTCTACCGAGTTGATAAGGTGAGGAATTACCCATATGCATCATCTGGGTATCTTTATATGAAGATGTTTCACCAACCAGCGGCTTTATTATTTCAATACAAAGATAATTTGGTGCTGAAACTGGACTATGGTACTGAATTCCAGGCCGAAGAACTGAGTACCTCATCTTTCACTGTCTTCTGTGTCTTGTTCTGCAAGACTGACACACTAAGCACCTCATCTACTGTCTCCACCTCTAACACCTCCAATTACCTCTACAGTGAATTGATAAATCCACTTTTCAGCGAAACGTCTTCAACTAAAGATTCCCAGGTGTACCATGTGTATCTAGATCCTCATCTAGTAAGCATTATCCACCAGTATCGTAATGCTGAGTTGATAATACCAGCAGTGTAGTGCAGTGTGTGGAGGGCTCAGTGTCACAACATTTGGTACCAGGGTGTACTAAAAATAAAACATTGTTATAACTAGTAAACACCAACGTTATCGTACCAATAAACAAAGTTATTCTCTCACTAAACCAAATTAAAATATATGAATTTAAAATTAAGTAATTTGCATATGACACAAGTAAGGTATTATGGCACTGGTACTCATTTTATATGAAATGGATATATTATAATCTGTTTTAATGTGGATTTTATGCGTCACATTACATATTATATATTACTCGCGCTCTACCAAGTCATTATATAAATGTAAATAGTTTGCCCAGCACATAATACTGGTGGACACCGGCGGTAACAACTCCTGTAATTGGTGGGGACGGAGCAGTATGAACCAATCACAGCTCCTCTATAAATACAGCTGCAGTGGCCGTTCTCTTCAAGGGTTACATCATTCATAAGGTTTACTAGGAACCAAAGAACAGATGCAGCATTTACAAGCAGTCACAGTTCTGTGTAATAAAGTTTTAAAAAATGAAGCGCGACTTGGCCGAGGGTCGTGGTTAAGTAAGAATACCAAGCAGTGAGGTGCGAGGCTGGTGAGTGGTAAAAACCTAGAGCCAGAGCAGCCAGAGACAACCTGCTGAATACTACACGCTCTCGCGACCTGCATATTGCTCACTCAGGAACCACACTGGCGCCTGGTTCAATGTCTGTAGTCAAATGAGCAGTGTGATCCACTTATGCCCTCTACTTCCATTATATACATTGTTCACTGTGCTCACGTTATCTGAAACATCTTGCTAGAAATGTCCTCTGGGGTAGAGCAGAGAGGTGGTTGGCTCACAAGCTTGACGTAAACCAGGTGTGGGAATACATAAAAGCACCTGGACACGGTATTGCTGAAACACTGGTGAACTAAGTCGAGTCGAAAGAAAATAAATTCAACCAGAAGTGCTATTACTGCCATGATACTGAGATGAGTAACACACACACACACACACACACACACACACAGCCTAGGGGGTCAAAGACTACAAACCTCACTCAAGGAAAAGGATCTTGGGGTGAGTATAATACCGAACATATCTCCTGAGGCGCACATCAACCAAATAACTGCTGCAGCATATGGGCGACTAGCAAACCTAAGAATAGCTTTCCGACATCTCAGTAAGTAGTCGTTCAGGACTTTGCACACCGTGTACGGCAGGCCCATATTAGAGTACGCAGCACCAGTTTGGAACCCACATCTGGGAAAGCACGTCAGGAAATTAGAGAAAGTGCAAAGGTTTGTAACGAGACTAGTCCTGGAACTAAGGGATATGTCCCACGAGGAGAGGTTAAAGGAACTCGACCTGACGACACTAGAGACAGGAGGGACAGGGACGACACGATAACACATAAAATATTGAGAGGAATCGAGAAGGTGGACAGAGATGAGTCACAGATATGTCAGGAAGTATTTCTTCAGTCACAGAGTTGTCAGGCAGTGGAATAGTCTGGAAAGTGAGGTGGTCGAGTCAGGAGCCATACACAGCTTTAAGAAGAGGTATGATAAAGCTCACAGAGCAGGGAGTGAGTGACTCAGTAGCTGTCATGTGGGGGTTCGATAACGAGGATTTGGTAATAACACTAACGTTGAAATATATGGGAAGCACAGGCCCGCCCTGCCTCTCTGCTCTCTTATCTTAAGACTGACTCACGAATTGGGTCCTTAGGGTGAGCGGCATTCAAAAGATGCTATGGTCAGTAGCAACATGAATAACAGTCAGTGATTCACGCAGACGGTTCGTGGACAGACTGCAAGCCTGGGCCAAGAACTGGCTCCTGGAGTTTTAACCCCACCAAGTGCAAAGACACGAAGACTGGGGAAGAGCAAAGAAAAACGCTAGGGGACCAAAAACTGCAAATCTCACTCAAGGAAAAGGATCTTGGGGTGAGTATAATATCGAACGTATCTCCTGAGGCGCACATCAACCAGATAACTGCTGCAACATATGGGCAGCTGGCAAACGTAAGAATAGCGTTTCGACATTTTAGCAAGGAATCGTTCAAGACGCTGTACAGGGTGTACGTCAGGTCCATATTGGAGTATGCAGCACCAGTATAGAATCCACACCTGGTCAAGCAGGTCAAGAAATTAGAGAAAGTGCAAAGATTTACAACGAGACTAATCCCGGAGCTAAGGGGTATGTCCTACGAGGAGAGGTTAAGAAACATCGACCTGACGACACTGGAGGACAGGAGAGATAGGGAGGATATTATTACGACATATAAAATACTGAGAGGAACTGACAAGGTGGATGGACAGGATGTTCCAGAGATTGGGCAAAGCAGTAAGGGATCACAAGTCACAGGGATGTTAGGAAATAATTTTTCAGCCACCGAGTATCAGGAAGCGGAACAATCTGAAGAGTGATGTAGCAGAGGCAGTATCCATACGTAGCTTTAAGAAGAGGTATGATAAAGCTCATGGAGAAGGGAGAGAATGGACCTAGCAACGATCAGCGAAGAGGGGCGGCCAGGAGCTGTGAGCCGACCCCTGCAATCAGAAATAGGTAAGTATACACACATACACAATATATATATATATATATGCACCTGGAGAAGAGAGGAATGCAGAGGAGAGAGAGAGATTTTGGGAGATGTTAAGTGAATGTATAGGAGCCTTTGAACCAAGTGAGAGAGTAATTGTGGTAGGGGACCTGAATGCTAAAGTAGGAGAAACTTTTAGAGAGGGTGTGGTAGGTAAGTTTGGGGTGCCAGGTGTAAATGATAATGGGAGCCCTTTGATTGAACTTTGTATAGAAAGGGGTTTAGTTATAGGTAATACATATTTTAAGAAAAAGAGGATAAATAAGTATACAAGATATGATGTAGGGCGAAATGACAGTAGTTTGTTGGATTATGTATTGGTAGATAAAAGACTGTTGAGTAGACTTCAGGATGTACATGTTTATAGAGGGGCCACAGATATATCAGATCACTTTCTAGTTGTAGCTACACTGAGAGTAAAGGGTAGATGGGATACAAGGAGAATAGAAGCATCAGGGAAGAGAGAGGTGAAGGTTTATAAACTAAAAGAGGAGGCAGTTAGGGTAAGACATAAACAGCTATTGGAGGATAGATGGGCTAATGAGAGCATAGGCAATGGGGTCGAAGAGGTATGGGGTAGGTTTAAAAATGTAGTGTTAGAGTGTTCAGCAGAAGTTTGTGGTTACAGGAAAGTCGGTGCAGGAGGGAAGAGGAGCGATTGGTGGAATGATGATGTAAAGAGAGTAGTAAAGGAGAAAAAGTTAGCATATGAGAAGTTTTTACAAAGTAGAAGTGATGCAAGGAGGGAAGAGTATATGGAGAAAAAGAGAGAGGTTAAGAGAGTGGTGAAGCAATGTAAAAAGAGAGGAAATGAGAGTGGGTGAGATGTTATCAACAAATTTTGTTAAAAATAAGAAAAAGTTTTGGAGCGAGATTAACAAGTTAAGGAAGCCTAGAGAACAAATGGATTTGTCAGTTAAAAATAGGAGAGGAGAGTTATTAAATGGAGAGTCAGAGGTATTGGGAAGATGGAGGGAATATTTTGAGGAATTGTTAAATGTTGATGAAGATAGGGAAGCTGTGATTTCGAGTATAGGGCAATGAGGAATAACATCTTGTAGGAGTGAGGAAGAGCCAGTTGTGAGTGTGGGGGAAGTTCGTGAGGCAGTAGGTAAAATGAAAGGGGGTAAGGCAGCCGGGATTGATGGGATAAAAATAGAAATGTTAAAAGCAGGTGGGGATATAGTTTTGGAGTGGTTGGTGCAATTATTTAATAAATGTATGGAAGAGGGTAAGGTACCTAGGGATTGGCAGAGAGCATGCATAGTTCCTTTGTATAAAGGCAAAGGGGATAAAAGAGAGTGCAAAAATTATAGGGGGATAAGTCTGTTGAGTATACCTGGTAAAGTGTATGGTAGAGTTATAATTGAAAGAATTAAGAGTAAGATGGAGAATAGGATAGCAGATGAACAAGGAGGCTTTAGGAAAGGTAGGGGGTGTGAGGACCAGGTGTTTACAGTGAAACATATAAGTGAACAGTATTTAGATAAGGCTAAAGAGGTCTTTGTGGCATTTATGGATTTGGAAAAGGCGTATGACAGGGTGGATAGGGGGGCAATGTGGCAGATGTTGCAAGTGTATGGTGTAGGAGGTAGGTTACTGAAAGCAGTGAAGAGTTTTTACGAGGATAGTGAGGCTCAAGTTAGAGTATGTAGGAAAGAGGGAATTTTTTTCCCAGTAAAAGTAGGCCTTAGACAGGGATGTGTGATGTCACCGTGGTTGTTTAATATATTTATAGATGGGGTTGTAAGAGAAGTAAATGCGAGGGTCTTGGCAAGAGGCGTGGAGTTAAAAGATAAAGAATCACACACAAAGTGGGAGTTGTCACAGCTGCTCTTTGCTGATGACACTGTGCTCTTGGGAGATTCTGAAGAGAAGTTGCAGAGATTGGTGGATGAATTTGGTAGGGTGTGCAAAAGAAGAAAATTAAAGGTGAATACAGGAAAGAGTGAGGTTATGAGGATAACAAAAAGATTAGGTGATGAAAGATTGAATATCAGATTGGAGGGAGAGAGTATGGAGGAGGTGAACGTATTCAGATATTTGGGAGTGGACGTGTCAGCGGATGGGTCTATGAAAGATGAGGTGAATCATAGAATTGATGAGGGAAAAAGAGTGGTGCACTTAGGAGTCTGTGGAGACAAAGAACTTTGTCCTTGGAGGCAAAGAGGGGAATGTATGAGAGTATAGTTTTACCAATGCTCTTATATGGGTGCGAAGTGTGGGTGATGAATGTTGCTGAGGAATGTCATGGAGGGCAATTGTAGTTTGGAAGTGATTACCAAAACTGTTGTCCAGTGAGTTCGAACATGTAGAGAGAATGGAGCGAAACAGAATGACTTCAAGAGTGTATCAGTCTGTAGTGGAAGGAAGGCGGGGTAGGGGTCGGCCTAGGAAAGGTTGGAGGGAGGGGGTAAAGGAGGTTTTGTGTGCGAGGGGCTTGGACTTCCAGCAGGCATGCGTGAGCGTGTTTGATAGGAGTGAATGGAGACAAATGGTTTTTAATACTTGACGTGCTGTTGGAGTGTGAGCAAAGTAACATTTAGGAAGGGATTCAGGGAAACCGGCAGGCCGGACTTGAGTCCTGGAGATGGGAAGTACAGTGCCTGCACTCTGAAGGAGGGGTGTTAATGTTGCAGATTAAAAACTGTAGTGTAAAGCACCCTTCTGGCAAGACAGTGATGGAGTGAATGATGGTGAAAGTTTTTCTTTTTCGGGCCACCCTGCCTTGGTGGGAATCGGCCAGTGTGATAATAAAAAAAAAATAATAATATATATATATATATATATCGTGCCGAATAGGTAAAACTTGCGATTTTGGCTTAAATGCAAGCGAAAATTTGTGTATTCTGTAATTTCGCAAAAATCATTCTGAACCTAACGAAAAAAAATATATTTCACTGTGTTTGTTTATTATTAAATTACTGTAAACCTACCTAAAATATATTTAGTTGGATTAGGCAAAATTAAATTGCGCTTGTTATAATAAGGTTAGTTAAGTTTTCTAAGGTTGTTTTCGTACAAAATTGTTAATTTTTACATACCTGGAGGTTACCTGGAGGTTATTCCGGGGATCAACGCCCCCGCGGCCCGGTCCATGACCAGGCCTCCCGATGGATCAGGGCCTGATCAACTAGGCTGTTACTGCTGGCCGCACGCAGTCCAACGTACGAGCCACAGCCCGGCTGATCCGGCACTGACTTTAGGTATCTGTCCAGCTCTCTCTTGAAGGCAGCCAGGGGTTTATTGGCAATTCCTCTAATGCTTGATGGGAGGCTGTTGAACAGTTTTAGGCCCCGGACACTTATGGTGTTTTCTCTTAGTGTACCAATGGCGTCCCTACTTTTTATTGGGGGCATTTTGCATCGCCTGCCCAGTCTTTTACTTTCGTAGGGAGTGATTTCTGTGTGCAGATTTGGGACCATTCCTTCCAAGATTTTCCAATTGTAGATTATGATATATCTCTCCCTCCTGCGTTCCAACAAGTACAAGTCAAGTGCTTCCAAGCGTTACCAGTAGTTATGGTGCTTGACAGAACTTATACGTGCAGTAAAGGATCTCTGTACACTCTCTAGATCTGCGATTTCACCTGCTTTGAATGGAGATGTTAATGTACAGCAGTATTCCAGCCTAGAGAGAACAAGTGATTTGAAAAGGATCATCATGGGCTTGGCATCTCTCGTTTTGAAAGTTCTCATTATCCATCCTATCATTTTCTTTGCACGTGCGATCGTGGCACTGTTGTGATCCTTGAAAGTGAGATCCTCAGACATTACTACTCCCAGGTCCCTTACATTATTTTTCCGCTCTATTGTATGGCCGGAGTCAGTAGTATACTCTGTTCTAGTTATTATCTCCTCCAGTTTTCCATAACGGAGTAGTTGGAATTTGTCCTCATTGAACATCATATTGTTTACCGTTGCCCACTGGAAAACTTTGTTTATATCTTCTTGGAGGTTAACCGCGTCCTCAGCAGATGACAGCCTCATGCAGATCCTAGTATCATCCGCAAAGGATGATACGGTGCTGTGGTGTATATCTCTGTTTATGTCTGATATGAGGATAAGGAATAAGATGGGGGCGAGTACTGTGCCTTGTGGAACAGATCTCTTCACTATGGCCGCCTCCGATTTAACTCTGTTGACCACTACTCTTTGTGTTGGATTTGTTAGGAAGTTGAAGATCCATCTCCCCACTTTCCCAGTTATTCCTTTAGCACGTATTTTATGGGCTATTACGCCATGATCGCATTTGTCAAATGCTTTTGCAAAATCTGTGTATATTACATCTGCATTCTGATTTTCTTCCAGTGCATCCAAGGCCATGTCATAGTGATCCAGTAGTTGTGAGAGGCAGGAGCGACCTGCCCTGAACCCATGTTGCCCTGGATTGTGCAGATTTTGGGAATCCAGGTGATTTGCAATCCTGCTTCTTAGCACTCTTTCAAAGATTTTTATGATGTGGGACGTCAGAGCTTGGCGAAAAATATATATTTTTAAACGTATAAGAGAAAATTTTAGAAAGGACATAATTTTAAATGAATTCTTGTTAAATGACCAGCTTTACCTATTCGGCACGACACACAAACACACAGACACACACATACACACAATATATATGCTTAACAATTCGCAATCAGGCGAAATTATTTACAAAGATTTTCTCTACGTCCACAGCAGGACTCGAACCTGCTAACTCTGTATCAGAGTCCACAGTACTTTACCACAGAGTTAGACCCGCGAAAATTATGGGCGCTTAGATAGATAATGAGGACGTTCACAATAAGAGATGCCAAGCCAATGATGATCATTTTCAAATCACTTGTTCTCTCCATTCAAAGCAGGTGAAATTGCAGATCTAGAGAGTCTACAGAGAACCTTTACTGCACATACAAGTTCCATTAAACTCCTCAACTACTGGGAACGCTTGGAAGCACTTGACTTGTACTCGCTGGAACGAAGGCGAGATATATCATAATCTACACTTGGAAAATCCTAGAAGGAATGGCCCCGAATCTGCAACACAGAAATCATTTCCTACGAAAGTAAAAGACTGGGCAATCGGTACAAAATACCCCCAAAAGAAAAGTAGGGGCGCCATTGGTACACTAAGAGAAAACACCGTAAGTGTCCGAGGCCCAAGACTGTTCAACAGCCTTCCACCATGCATAAGGGAAATTACCAATAGACCCCTGGTTGTGTTCAAGAGGGAGCTGGACAGACACTTTAAAGTCGGTGCCGGATCAGCCGGGCTGTGGTTCATACGTTGGACTACGTGCGGCCAGAAGTAACAACCTGGTTGATCAGGCCCTGATCCACCGGGAGGCCTGGTCGTGAACCGGGTCGCGGGGGTGTTGATCCCCGGAATACCTTCCAGGTAGACTCCAGGTAGGCAGGTAGGAGAGCTGCTCCCGATAGAAAAACATTATCGTCTGACTCTCACTTATTCAACCTGTAACACATGCTAATTATTATGTTTTTGCAAAGAAAATCACAGAGGAGAATTCTCGTGGAAACTGCAGGGCAATTAACTAGACCTGAAACCTGCCTTCAAAATTGAATGCAAGAATCCGTCTTTTTTTTTTGAGGTTTGTGTGTGTGTGATTGAGGAGTTGCTGGAGGGTAGCAATGGAAGAGGGAACTGATCAAGGGAAGGTGTCATGGTGTGTGGTGATGGTGGAGGGAGGGCTCAGGGAAGCTATGGTGGGTAGTGATGGAGGGAGGGTACAAGGAAGCTGTCATGGTGTGTGGTGATGGTGGAGGGATGGTTCAGGGAAGCTGTCATGGTGTGTGGTGATGGTGGAGGGAGGGTTCAGGGAAGCTGTCATGGTGTGTGGTGATGGTGGAGGGAGGGTTCAGGGAAGCTGTCATGGTGGAGGGAGGGTTCTGGGAAGCTATGGTGGGTAGTGATGGAGGGAGGGTACAGGGAAGCTGTCATGGTGTGTGGTGATGGTGGAGGGAGGGTTCAGGGAAGCTGTCATAGTGTGTGGTGATGGTGGAGGGAGGGTTCAGGGAAGCTGTCATGGTGTGTGGTGATGGTGGAGGGAGGGTTCAGGGAAGCTGTCATCGTGTGTGGTGATGGTGGAGGGAGGGTTCAGGGAAGCTGTCATGGTATGTGGTGATGGTAGAGGGAGGGTTCAGGGAAGCTGTCATGGTGTGCGGTAATGGTGGGAGGGAGGGTTCAGGGAAGCTGTTATGGTGCGTGCTGATGGTGGTGGGTGCAGGGAAGCTGTTATGGTGCGTGCTGATGGTGTGGGTGCAGGGAAGCTGTCATGTTGAGCTGATTGTGGTGGGTGCAGGGAAGCTGTCATGTTGTGTGGTGATGGTGGGGGGTGCAGGGAAGCTGTCATGTTGTGTGGTGATGGTGGGGGGTGCAGCGAAGCTGTTATGGTGTGGTGATGGTGTGGGTGCAGGTTAGCTGACATGTTGTGTGCTGATGGTGGTGTGTGCAGGGAAGCTGTCATGTTGTGTGGTGATGGTGGGGGGTGCAGGGAAGCTGTCATGGTGTGTGCTGATGGTGGGAGGTGCAGGGAAGCTCTAATGGTGTGTGGTGATGGTGTGGGTGCAGGGAAGCTGTCATGTTGTGTGGTGATGGAGGTGGGTGCAGGGAAGCTGTCATGTGTGGTGATGGTGTGGGTGCAGGGAAGCTGTCATGTTGTGTGCTGATGGTGGGGTGCAGGGAAGCTGTCATGTTGTGTGCTGAGGGGGGTGCAGGGAAGCTGTCATGGTGTGTGCTGATGGTGGGAGGTGCAGGGAAGCTGTCATGGTGTGTGCTGATGGTGGTGGGTGCAGGGAAGCTGTCATGTTGTGTGCTGATGGTGGGAGGTGCAGGGAAGCTGTCATGGTGTGTGCTGATGGTGGGGGGTGCAGGGAAGTTGTCATGGTGTGTGCTGATGGTGGGAGGTGCAGGGAAGCTGTCATGGTGTGTGCTGATGGTGGGGGGTGCAGGGAAGTTGTCATGGTGTGTGCTGATGGTGGGGGGTGCAGGGAAGTTGTCATGGTGTGTGCTGATGGTGGGGGGTGCAGGGAAGTTGTCATGGTGTGTGCTGATGGTGGTGCATGCAGGGAAGTTGTCATGGTGTGTGCTGGTGGTGTGGGTGCAGGGAAGCTGTTATGGTGTGTGCTGATGGTGGTGGGTGCAGGGAAGCTGTTATGGTGCGTGCTGATGGTGTGGGTGCAGGGAAGCTGTCATGTTGTGTGGTGATGGTGGGGGTGCAGGGAAGCTGTCATGTTGTGTGGTGATGGTGGGGGTGCAGGGAAGCTGTCATGTTGTGAGGGGCGCAGCGAAGCTGTTATGGTGTGGGTGAAGGGAAGCTGTCATGTTGTGTGGTGAAGGTGGTGGGTGCAGGGAAGCTGTCATGTTGTGTGGTGATGGTGTGGGTGAAGGGAAGCTGTCATGTTGTGTGGTGATGGTGGGGGGTGCAGGGAAGCTGTCATGTTGTGTGCTGATGGTGGGGGTGCAGGGAAGCTGTCATGTTGTGTGGTGATGGTGGGGGTGCAGGGAAGCTGTTATGGTGCGGTGATGGTGGGGGTGCAGGGAAGCTGTCATGGTGTGTGGTGATGGTGGGGGTGCAGGGAAGCTGTCATGTTGTGTGGTGATGGTGGGGGTGCAGGGAAGCTGTCATGTTGTGTGGTGGTGGTAGAGGTGCAGGGAAGCTGTCATGTTGTGTAGTGATGGTGAGGGGTGCAGGGAAGCTGACATGGTGTGTGCTGATGGTGGGAGGTGCAGGGAAGCTGTCATGGTGTGTGTTGATGGTGGGGGTGCAGGGAAGTTGTCATGGTGTGTGCTGATGGTGGGAGGTGCAGGGAAGCTGTCATGGTGTGTGCTGATGGTGGGAGGTGCAGGGAAGTTGTCATGGTGTGTGCTGATGGTGGGAGATGCATGGAAGCTGTCATGGTGTGTGCTGATGGTGGGAGGTGCAGGGAAGCTGTCATGGTGTGTGCTGATGGTGGGGGGTGCAGGGAAGTTGTCATGGTATGTGCTGATGGTGGGGGTGCAGGGAAGTTGTCATGGTGTGTGCTGGTGTGGGTGCAGGGAAGCTGTTTTGGTGCGTGCTGATGGTGGTGGGTGCAGGGAAGCTGTTATGGTGCGTGCTGATGGTGTGGGTGCAGGGAAGCTGTCATGTTGTGTGCTGATGGTGGTGGATGCAGGGAAGCTGTCATGTTGTGTGGTGATGGTGGGGGTGCAGGGAAGCTGTCATGTTGTGTGGTGATGGTGGGGGTGCAGGGAAGCTGTCATGTTGTATGGTGATGGTGGGGGGGGGGAGCGAAGCTGTTATGGTGTGGTGATGGTGTGGGTGCAGGGAAGCTGTCATGTTGTGTGCTGATGGTGGTGGGTGCAGGGAAGCTGTCATGTTGTGTGGTGATGGTGGGGGGTGCAGGGAAGCTGTCATGTTGTGTGCTGATGGTGGTGGGTGCAGGGAAGCTGTCATGTTGTGTGCTGATGGTGGTGGGTGCAGGGAAGCTGTCATGTGTGGTGATGGTGTGGGTGCAGGGAAGCTGTCATGTTGTGTGCTGATGGTGGGAGGTGCAGGGAAGCTGTCATGGTGTGTGGTGATGGTGTGGGTGCAGGGAAGCTGTCATGTTGTGTGCTGATGGTGGTGGGTGCAGGGAAGCTGTCATGTTGTGTGGTGATGGTGGGGGTGCAGGGAAGCTGTCATGTTGTGTGGTGATGGTGGGGGTTCAGGGAAGCTGTCATGTTGTGTGGTGATGGTGGGGGGTGCAGGGAAGCTGTCATGGTGTGTGGTGATGGTTGGGGTGCAGGGAAGCTGTCATGTTGTGTGGTGATGGTGGGGGGTGCAGGGAAGCTGTCTTGGTGGGTGCTGATGGTGGGAGGTGCAGGGAAGCTGTCATGGTGTGTATTGATGGTGGGGGTGCAGGGAAGTTGTCATGGTGTGTGCTGATGGTGGGAGGTGCAGGGAAGCTGTCATGGTGTGTGCTGATGGTGGGGGTGCAGGGAAGCTGTCATGGTGTGTGCTGATGGTGGGGGGTGCAGGGAAGTTGTCATGGTGTGTGCTGATGGTGGGGGGTGCAGGGAAGCTGTTATGGTGTGTGCTGATGGTGGGAGGTGCAGGGAAGTTGTCATGGTGTGTGCTGATAGTGGGAGGTGCAGGGAAGCTGTTATGGTGTGTGCTGATGGTGGGAGGTGCAGGGAAGTTGTCATGGTGTGTGCTGATAGTGGGAGGTGCAGGGAAGCTGTTATGGTGTGTGCTGATGGTGGGAGGTGCAGGGAAGCTGTCATGGTGTGTGCTGATGGTGGTGCGTGCAGGGAAGTTGTCATGGTGTGCGCTCATGGTGGGAGGTGCAGGGAAGTTGTCATGGTGTGTGCTGATGGTGGGAGGTGCAGGGAAGTTGTCATGGTGTGTGCTGATAGTGGGAGGTGCAGGGAAGTTGTCATGGTGTGTGCTGATGGTGGGGGTGCAGGGAAGTTGTCATGGTCTGTGCTGATGGTGGGGGGTGCAGGGAAGTTGTCATGGTGTGTGCTGATGGTGGGGGTGCAGGGAAGCTGTCATGGTGTGTGCTGATGGTGGGAGGTGCAGGGAAGTTGTCATGGTGTGTGCTGATGGTGGGAGGTGAAGGGAAGTTGTCATGGTGTGTGCTGATGGTGGGAGGTGCAGGGAAGCTGTCATGGTGTGTGCTGATGGTGGGGAGTGTAGGGAAGTTGTCATGGTGTGTGCTGATGGTGAGAGGTGCAGAGAAGTTGTCATGGTGTGTGCTGATGGTGGGAGGTGCAGGGAAGCTGTCATGGTGTGTGCTGATGGTGGGAGGTGCAGGGAAGCTGTCATGGTGTGTGCTGATGGTGGGAGGTGCAGGGAAGCTGTCATGGTGTGTGCTGATGGTGGGAGGTGCAGGGAAGTTGTCATGGTGTGTGCTGATGGTGGGAGGTGCAGGGAAGCTGTCATGGTGTGTGTGCTGATGGTGGGAGGTGCAGGGAAGCTGTCATGTTGTGTGCTGATGTTGGGAGGTGCAGGGAAGTTGTCATGGTGTGTGCTGATGGTGGGAGGTGCAGGGAAGCTGTCATGGTGTGTGCTGATGGTGGGAGGTGCAGGGAAGCTGTCATGGTGTGTGCTGATGGTGGGAGGTGCAGGGAAGTTGTCATGGTGTGTGCTGATGGTGGGAGGTGCAGGGAAGTTGTCATGGTGTGTGCTGATGGTGGGAGGTGCAGGGAAGCTGTCATGGTGTGTGCTGATGGTGGGAGGTGCAGGGAAGTTGTCATGGTGTGTGCTGATGGTGGGGGGTGCAGGGAAGTTGTCATGGTGTGTGCTGATGGTGGTGCGTGCAGGGAAGTTGTCATGGTGTGTGCTGATGGTGGGAGGTGCAGGGAAGTTGTCATGGTGTGTGCTGATGGTGGGAGGTGCAGGGAAGTTGTCATGGTGTGTGCTGATGGTGGGAGGTGCAGGGAAGCTGTCATGGTGTGTGCTGATGGTGGGGGTGCAGGGAAGTTGTCATGGTGTGTGCTGATGGTGGGGGGTGCAGGGAAGTTGTCATGGTGTGTGCTGATGGTGGTGCGTGCAGGGAAGTTGTCATGGTGTGTGCTGATGGTGGGGGTGCAGGGAAGTTGTCATGGTGTGTGCTGATGGTGGGGGTGCAGGGAAGTTGTCATGGTGTGTGCTGATGGTGGTGTCATGGTGTGTGCTGATGGTGGGGGTGCAGGGAAGTTGTCATGGTGTGTGCTGATGGTGGGGGTGCAAGGAAGTTGTCATGGTGTGTGCTGATGGTGGAGGTGCGTGAGGGAAGTTGTCATGGTGTGTGCTGATGGTGGGAGGTGCAGGGAAGTTGTCATGGTGTGTGCTGATGGTGGGAGGTGCAGGGAAGTTGTCATGGTGTGTGCTGATGGTGGGAGGTGCAGGGAAGTTGTCATGGTGTGTGCTGATGGTGGGAGGTGCAGGGAAGTTGTCATGGTGTGTGCTGATGGTGGGAGGTGCAGGGAAGTTGTCATGGTGTGTGCTGATGGTGCGAGGTGCAGGGAAGCTGTCATGGTGTGTGCTGATGGTGGGAGGTGCAGGGAAGTTGTCATGGTGTGTGCTGATGGTGGGGGTGCAGGGAAGCTGGGTGTGTGCTGATAGTGGGAGGTGCAGGGAAGTTGTCATGGTGTGTGCTGATGGTGGGGGTGCAGGGAAGTTGTCATGGTGTGTGCTGATGGTGGGGGGTGCAGGGAAGTTGTCATGGTGTGTGCTGATGGTGGGAGGTGCAGGGAAGCTGTCATGGTGTGTGCTGATGGTGGGAGGTGCAGGGAAGTTGTCATGGTGTGTGCTGATGGTGGGAGGTGCAGGGAAGCTGTCATGGTGTGTGCTGATGGTGGGAGGTGCAGGGAAGTTGTCATGGTGTGTGCTGATGGTGGGAGGTGCAGGGAAGTTGTCATGGTGTGTGCTGATGGTGGGAGGTGCAGGGAAGTTGTCATGGTGTGTGCTGATGGTGGGAGGTGCAGGGAAGCTGTCATGGTGTGTGCTGATGGTGGGAGGTGCAGGGAAGCTGTCATGGTGTGTGCTGATGGTGGGAGGTGCAGGGAAGTTGTCATGGTGTGTGCTGATGGTGGGAGGTGCAGGGAAGTTGTCATGGTGTGTGCTGATGGTGGGAGGTGCAGGGAAGCTGTCATGGTGTGTGCTGATGGTGGGGGTGCAGGGAAGTTGTCATGGTGTGTGCTGATGGTGGGGGTGCAGGGAAGTTGTCATGGTGTGTGCTGATGGTGGTGCGTGCAGGGAAGTTGTCATGGTGTGTGCTGATGGTGGGGGTGCAGGGAAGTTGTCATGGTGTGTGCTGATGGTGGTGCGTGCAGGGAAGTTGTCATGGTGTGTGCTGATGGTGGGGGGTGAACAAGAATGCAGATAACATGGTCCTACCCTTCGTGACAAGTTTTCTTTAAAGTCATCACCTAACTCAACCACCCTGGTTCTGTAGATGAATGGTTCCTAGAACCGACAAGTTGATGAATTACAGACATGCGCAACACTAGGGTTCTGACAATCGTTCAGAAGGGAGCGAAACGTCGTCCTAAGGTTCCTCTCCTAAATGCATTTTTTTTTAACAAGCAGCCACTTTGGCAACACTACATCAACACTCATAAAAAATATATATTTCAAAGATAGAAAAATTAATCACACGGTAAATTTCTCTCAAAAATGACAAGCAGGGACGCCATATAGTGCACTACGTAAGAGATAATACAGCAAGTGTCGGGGGCCCAGAACTGTTCAACTGCCTCCTAGCATACGTAAGGGGGATTACCAATAGACCCCTGGCTATCTTCAAGAAGGAACTGGACAGACACCTGAAGTCAGTACCTGATCAGCCGGGCTGTGGTTCGTACGTCGGTTTGCTTGCGGCCAGCAGTAACAGCCTGGTTAATCAGGTCCTGATACACCACGAGACTTAGTCATGGACAGGGCCGCGGAGACTTTGAGCCCCGAAACATCCTCCAGGTATACTCCAGTATCGGTAATTCGCTACATCACTCGGAACTGGTGACTACAATTGCTTCGCCTCGTCAAACTTAAAAAGTCACCATGAAACTTTCACAAAGGCAGTCAGACCTCCACAAGTGTTGAGCTGGTGCAGGTGTTGACCTCGAGAAGACGAGAGACAGGACTCTTGTCCATTGACTGAACTTGTGAGTCTCTGACAACAGTTTTAGGTACAAAGATGTTGGTAACACAATACTTGAGACTTTAGTTTTCCTTCCTCCTACCTCCTTCCTACCTGCCTACCTCCTTCCTACCTGCCTACCTCCTTCCTACCTGCCTACCTCTTTCCTACCTTCCTACCTCCTTCCTACCTGCCTATCTCTTTCCTACCTGCCTGCCTCCTTCCTACCTGCCTACCTCCTTCCTACCTGCCTACCTCCTTCCTACCTGCCTACCTCTTTCCTACCTTCCTACCTCCTTCCTACCTGCCTATCTCTTTCCTACCTGCCTACCTCCTTCCTACCTGCCTGCCTCCTTCCTACCTGCCTCTTTCCCTTCCTCCTATCCGTTTTCTTCTCTACCTCCTTCCAATGGACGCAGGAAAAGTAGAAACTCATCAAGCACAATAGTATTGAAGATTAAGACACATGTGCAACAGTTGTATTGAAGATTAAGACACATGTGCAACAGTTGTATTGAAGATTAAGACACATGTGCAACAGTTGGGTTGAAGATTAAGACACATGTGCAACAGTTGTATTGAAGATTAAGACACATGTGCAACAGTTGTATTGAAGATTAAGACACATGTGCAACAGTTGTACTGAAGATTAAGACACATGTGCAACAGTTGTGTTGAAGATTAAGACACATGTGCAACAGTTGTGTTGAAGATTAAGACACATGTGCAACAGTTGTATTGAAGATTAAGACACATGTGCAACAGTTGTATTGAAGATTAAGACACATGTGCAACAGTTGTGTATCTTTATTGATGAAACGATTCGCCTACACAGTAGACTTCTTCAGTCAGATACAAAGGGAACAGTAGTAATGAAATAAAGATGATGTAATCAGTCCATCAACCTTGGAGAAAAAGTATTTGAAGTGGTCAGTCCCTCAGCCCAGAGAAGAGTTCAGTTTCATGATCTGGAACGATATCGTTCCAGATCATGTCGATATTTTATACCATATTCAACAAAACAGTGTTGAGCAGGGCGACACTCGTCCAACCAGAAGGTTACCTCAAGGCAATGTCGGGAGTCACTTACCCTGCGGTCCGGTCTCAGACCGGCGCTCCGAATACTCTGATCAACCCTGCGGTCCGGTCTCAGACCGGCGCTCCGAATACTCTGATCAACCCTGCGGTCCGGTCTCAGACCGGCGCTCCGAATACTCTGATCAACCCTGCGGTCCGGTCTCAGACCGGCACTCCGAATACTCTGATCAACCAAGCTATCAATCTTTCATTTGAGTGACACACTGTTGCAATATAAGATGGATCTGCAGCATGTTCCTCAGACAAGTTCCTGGTCAGTGCCTGACCAGCCGGGCTGTGGCTCGATCGTTGGATTGCGTGGGGCCAGCAGTAACAGCCTGGTTGATCAGGCCTTGATCCACCGAGAAGCCTGATCTGGAACCGGGCCGTGGGATCGTTGTCCCCCCGAAACATCGTTCAGGTCTTCATTACTGTTGGTGGTGCCTCTTTCAACCAATAAACGGGTGGCCATCATTGAATGTTCTACCATTATTGCCACACCTGCAGTACTTTTGTGTGCTACCTTCATCTACATGACATTTACACTGTCAAATAGAAGACCAACTTGCAGGAAGACGAACACAAACACCGCAAGAATACATTTGACTTACGAGTTGTGTTCCTACAGCAAAAAGTCAATGATGTGCGCAACTCTCTTCATCTTGCTGCTGGCCATTCATTGTGGAGGTCACTGAGTACACTGCCTGTCATGTAGCACAGGTCACTATGGTCACCACCACAACCACAGCCTCTGAAACTACTAAAAATCCACTATCCCAATGACCCCCACTATCAACACCGCCACAACTGTCTCCATCACCACCTTCGTTATCACAACCATTACCTCCACCACAACAACCATCAGCAGTGCTCCACCCCCCCCACCACCTGTGACCAATATGTAGACTTGCTACCCTCGTAGCCCGGCCATGGGTCGGGCTTTATTGAATCGATCAGTCTGGTTGATCTGGCACATACCTGGAGTATACCTGGAGGGGGGGGGGGTTCGGGGGTCAACGCCCCCCGCGGCCCTGTCCGTGACCAGACCAGGAAGTGATCCAATTTCTACACTTATTCTAGTCTTGGAACACAGATGTTGATACAGCGTCGTCTTGTGCTCATGGTGCCCCTCCTTTTTTATTACATCTGTTTTAAACTTCCTGTCATATCCTTCACTCCAGTACATTGTGATGCATGTGTAGATTTCGTGCCACCACACTGACAGACACCTACTTGCCACACTCCTTAGCTGAACGGGGTGGAGCTGCCAGCTACAGGGAGACCCAGAACACCTGCAGATATGAAGGCCTTTCCCCTTGCTATAACTTCATCCCAATAAGTTGGTGCATGGGGCAAGTGTGCTCTAAAGTTCCTCAAACAGCTGAGTGAAAAACTCATTATTGAAACCAAGGATCACAGGGGAGCCAGCTTCCTCTTTCAGAGACTCAGTGTTGCGATCCAGAGGGGAAATGTCTGTAGCATTCTGGTCACGTGGGGTGTTAATGTTGCAGTTTAAAAACTGTAATGTAAAGCACCCTTCTGGCAAGACAGTGATGGAGTGAATGATGGTGAAAGTTTTTCTTTTTCGGGCCACCCTGCCTTGGTGGGAATCGGCCAGTGTGATAATAATAAAATAATCTATATATATATATATATATATCTCTATATATATATATATATATATATATATATATATATATATATATATATATATATATATATATATATATATATATATATATAATTATATATATCATTAACACTGCGATTAGCCGGGGGATTGAACCCGTGTTGTTTTAGCTCGCATTATGGTGAGCGAAAATTCACAACGGGAGAAAATGTAAAATAAACCCAGTGAAAAGAAAGGGGCGCCATGGGGACAATAAGAGAACACTGCATCAACATCAGTGGTCCCAGAATATTCAACACTCTACTACAAGTTATCAGAAACACTGCCGGTACAAGTGTATAGGTACAGAAACTTAAAGGAGCACCTTTGTGGCAGATCAATTAAACTGTAATAGATACGTGGGCTAGTCAGCCGCCAGCAGCATCACAGCAGCAACAGCATCCCAGATGCATCAGAGGACGAGGAGGAGTAGGAGGAGGAGTAGGAGGAGGAGGAGGAGGAGGAGGAGTAGGAGGAGGAGTAGGAGGAGGAGGAGGAGGAGGAGTAGGAGGAGGAGTAGGAGGAGTAGGAGGAGGAGGAGGAGGAGTAGGAGGAGGAGGAGGAGTAGGAGGAGTAGGAGGAGGAGGAGGAGTAGGAATAGCAGCAGCAGCAGCAGCAGCAGCAGCAGCACGGGATGTTCTAGTGAGAGATTGTAGAAATCAATGGCAAGTGACACGGACGACCTCTGCTGGTACGTGGCCAGTCTCTCTGCCCGCTCGCCGCCTGGCAACACCACCATCATGGCCACAGATGCCAGGGCAACACCACCATCATGGCCACAGATGCCAGGGCAACACCACCATCATGGCCACAGATGCCAGGGCAACACCACCATCATGGCCACGGATGCCAGGGCATCACCACCAGGACCACAGATGGCAGGGCACCGCCATCACCACCACCAGGGCCACAGATGGCAGGGCACCGCCATCACCGCCACCAGGGCCACAGATGGCAGGGCATCACCGCCACCATGGCCACAGATGGCAGGGCATCACCACCGTGGCCACAGATGGCAGGGCATCACCACTACAAGGGCCATAGATGGCAGGGCATCACCACTACCAGGACCACAGATGGCAGGGCATCACCACTACCAGGACCACAGATGGCAGGGCATCACCACTACCAGGACCACAGATGGCAGGGCATCACCACTACCAGGACCACAGATGGCAGGGCATCACCACTACCAGGACCACAGATGGCAGGGCATCACCACTACCAGGACCACAGATGGCAGAGCATCACCACCATGGCAGGGAACCACCAGGGCCGCAAGTGGCAGTGCAACAACAGAGCCACGGGTGGCAGGGTAACACCAGGACCACGGGTTGCAGGGTAAAACCAGGGCCATGGGTGGCAGGGTAACACCCGGGCCACGGGTGGAAGGGTAAAACCACCCCCCTCTTCCACCACCACTAGTGTGTGACGATGGAGGGCAGGCGGAAAGAATAATGGTGATGGAGGTCATAAAGGACGGTACAGGAATACCTGGGTGTCAAGTTGTCACTGACACCACCAACTCTGCCACGTGCACTCACAACACTTTAAAGAAGTCACTGCTGGCATACCAAGGCACACTACCCCAGGTACAGCAACAATCAATTCCACTGCTCCATAAAACAAGAGACCAACAGCAATAACAGTACATTGTATGTCTGAGTGCTGCTGAGAAGTAAGATTTGCCAAACACATGCAATCACAATACAGTATTTACATAGCCCTAGGACAACATGGGTTTAGAACAGAATGCTCCAAACCTCTCCCAATTAATATTGGTAAAATATAGCCTGCACTTAACACTGCATCCTTAATGTGAGCATA
>NC_091299.1:14560453-14680453 GCF_038502225.1 Cherax quadricarinatus | reverse complement strand
CCCGAAAAAGAAAAACTTTCACCATCATTCACTCCGTCACTGTCTTGCCAGAAGGGTGCTTTACACTACAGTTTTTAAACTGCAACATTAACACCCCTCCTTCAGAGTGCAGGCACTGTACTTCCCATCTCCAGGACTCAAGTCCGGCCTGCCGGTTTCCCTGAACCCCTTCATAAATGTTACTTTGCTCACACTCCAACAGCACGTCAAGTATTAAAAACCATTTGTCTCCATTCACTCCTATCAAACACGTTCACGCATGCCTGCTGGAAGTCCAAGCCCCTCGCACACAAAACCTCCTTTACCCTCTCCCTCCAACCTTTCCTAGGCCGACCCCTACCCCGCCATCCTTCCACTACAGACTGATACACTCTTGAAGTTATTCTGTTTCGCTCCATTCTCTCCACATGTCCGAACCACCTCAACAACCCTTCCTCAGCCCTCTGGACAACAGTTTTGGTAATCCCGCACCTCCTAACTTCCAAACTACGAATTCTCTGCATTATATTCACACCACACATTGCTCTCAGACATGACATCTCCACTGCCTCCAGCCTTCTCCTCGCTGCAACATTCATCACCCATGCTTCACACCCATATAAGAGCGTTGGTAAACCTATACTCTCATACATTCCCCTCTTTGCCTCCAAGGACAAAGTTCTTTGTTTCCACAGACTCCTAAGTGCACCACTCACCCTTTTCCCCTCATCAATTCTATGATTTACCTCATCTTTCACAGACCCATCCGCTGACACGTCCACTCCCAAATATCTGAATACATTCACCTCCTCCATACTCTCTCCCTCCAATCTGATATCCAATCTTTCATCACCTAATCTTTTTATCCTCATAACCTTACTCTTTCCTGTATTCACTTTCAATTTTCTTCTTTTGCACACCCTACCAAATTCATCCACCAATCTCTGCAACTTCTCTTCAGAATCTCCCAAGAGCACAGTGTCATCAGCAAAGAGCAACTGTGACAACTCCCACTTTATGTGTGATTCTTTATCTTTTAACTCCACGCCTCTTGCCAAGACCCTCGCATTTACTTCTCTTACAACCCCATCTATAAATATATTAAACAACCATGGTGACATCACACATCCTTGTCTAAGGCCTACTTTTACTGGGAAATAATTTCCCTCTTTCCTACATACTCTAACTTGAGCCTCACTATCCTCGTAAAAACTCTTCACTGCTTTCAGTAACCTACCTCCTACACCATACACCTGCAACATCTGCCACATTGCCCCCCTATCCACCCTGTCATACGCCTTTTCCAAATCCATAAATGCCACAAAGACCTCTTTAGCCTTATCTATATACTGTTCACTTATATAAGAACATAAGAAAGGAGGAACACTGCAGCAGGTCTGTTGGCCCATACTAGGCAGGTCCTTTACAATTCATCCCACTAATAAAACATTTGCCCAACCCAATTTTCTATGCTACCCAAGAAATAAGCTCTGATGTGCAAATCCCACTCAAATCCAACCACTCCCACTCATGTACTTATTCAACCTAAATTTGAAACTACCCAAAGTCCTAGCCTCAATAACCCAACTAGATAGACTGTTCCACTCATCAACTACCCTATTTCCAAACCAATACTTTCCTATGTCCTTTCTAAATCTAAACTTATCTAATTTAAATCCATTACTGCGGGTTCTCTCTTGGAGAGATATCCTCAAGACCTTATTATCCCCTTTATTAATACCTATCTTCCACTTATACACTTCGATCAGGTCTCCCCTCATTCTTCGTCTAACAAGTCAATGTAACTTAAGAGTCTTCAATCTTTCTTCATAAGGAAGATTTCTAATGCTATGTATTAATTTAGTCATCCTACGCTGAATGTTTTCTAACGAATTTATGTCCATTCTGTAATATGGAGACCAGAATTGAGCTGCATAATCTAGGTGAGGCCTTACTAATGATGTATAAAGCTGCAGTATGACCTCTGGACTTCTGTTGCTTACACTTCTTGATATAAATCCCAATAATCTATTTGCCTTATTACGTACGCTTAGACATTGCTGTCTTGGTTTAAGGTTGCTGCTTACCATAACCCCTAAATCCTTTTCGCAATCTGTATGGCTAAGTTCTACATTATTTAACTTATAAGTGCTAGGGTTATGGACACTCCCGAGCTTCAGAACCTTGCATTTATCTATATTGAACTGCATCTGCCACTTTTCTGACCAAGAATAGAGTTTCTCTAAATCCTCCTGAAGTTCCCTAACATCTACGTTTGAATCAATTATCCTACCTATCTTTGTGTCATCGGCGAATTTGCTCATATCACTAGTAATTCCTTCATCAAGATCATTGATATATATTATAAACAACAACGGCCCCAAGACTGATCCCTGTGGAACGCCACTTATTACTGATCCCCACTCAGATTTAACCCCATTTATGGACACTCTCTGCTTCCTGTCTGTGAGCCATGATTCGATCCACGAGAGCACCCTTCCCCCAATGCCATGAGCTGCTACTTTCTTCAACAGTCTTTGGTGCTCTATCAAATGCCTTACTAAAATCTAAGTAAATAATATCAAATTCTTTATCGTGGTCAACAGCCTCAAAAGCTTTACTGAAGAAAGTTAATAAATTAGTTAGACAAGACCGGCCTCTTGTGAATCCATGCTGAGTATCATTAATCAAGCTATGCTTATCGAGATGGCTTCTTATAATCTCAGCTATAATTGACTCTAGTAATTTGCCTACAATTGAGGTCAGGCTTATTGGGCGGTAATTTGAGGGTAACGACTTGTCCCCTGTTTTAAAAATAGGAATTACATTAGCCATCTTCCACATATCAGACACTACACCTGTCCTAAAGCCTCCTTGTTCATCTGCTATCCTATTCTCCATCTTACTCTTAATTCTTTCAATAATAACTCTACCATACACTTTGCCAGGTATACTCAACAGACTTATCCCCCTATAATTTTTGCA
Organism: Cherax quadricarinatus; assembly: GCF_038502225.1. Lineage (NCBI taxonomy): Eukaryota > Metazoa > Arthropoda > Malacostraca > Decapoda > Parastacidae > Cherax > Cherax quadricarinatus. Next base: position 14,677,489 of record NC_091299.1, on the reverse strand, counting down.
CTCTCTTTTATCCCCTTTGCCTTTATACAAAGGAACTATGCATGCTCTCTGCCAATCCCTAGGTACCTTACCCTCTTCCATACATTTATTAAATAATTGCACCAACCACTCCAAAACTATATCCCCACCTGCTTTTAACATTTCTATCTTTATCCCATCAATCCCGGCTGCCTTACCCCCTTTCATTTTACCTACTGCCTCACGAACTTCCCCCACACTCACAACTGGCTCTTCCTCACTCCAACAAGATGTTGTTCCTCCTTGCCCTATACACGAAATCACAGCTTCCCTATCTTCATCAACATTTAACAATTCCTCAAAATATTCCCTCCATCTTCCCAATACCTCTAACTCTCCATTTAATAACTCTCCTCTCCTATTTTTAACTGACAAATCCATTTGTTCTCTAGACTTTCTTAACTTGTTAATCTCACTCCAAAACTTTTTTTTATTTTCAACAAAATTTGTTGATAACATCTCGCCCACTCTCTCATTTGCTCTCTTTTTACATTGCTTCACCACTCTCTTAACCTCTCTCTTTTTCTCCATATACTCTTCCCTCCTTTCATCACTTCTACTTTGTAAAAACTTCTCATATGCTAACTTTTTCTCCCTTACTACTCTCTTCACATCATCATTCCACCAATCGCTCCTCTTCCCTCCTGCACCCACTTTCCTGTAACCACAAACTTCTGCTGAACACTCTAACACTACATTTTTAAACCTACCCCATACCTCTTCGACCCCATTGCCTATGCTCTCATTAGCCCATCTATCCTCCAATAGCTGTTTATATCTTACCCTAACTGCCTCCTCTTTTAGTTTATAAACCTTCACCTCTCTCTTCCCTGATGCTTCTATTCTCCTTGTATCCCATCTACCTTTTGCTCTCAGTGTAGCTACAACTAGAAAGTGATCTGATATATCTGTGACCCCTCTATAAACATGTACATCCTGAAGTCTACTCAACAGTCTTTTATCTACCAATACATAATCCAACAAACTACTGTCATTTCGCCCTACATCATATCTTGTATACTTATCTATCCTCTTTTTCTTAAAATATGTATTACCTAAAACTAAACCCCTTTCTATACAAAGTTCAAGCAAAGGGCTCCCATTATCATTTACACCTGGCACCCCAAACTTACCTACCACACCCTCTCTAAAAGTTTCTCCTACTTTAGCATTCAGATCCCCTACCACAATTACTCTCTCACTTGGTTCAAAGGCTCCTATACATTCACTTAACATCTCCCAAAATCTCTCTCTCTCCTCTGCATTCCTCTCTTCTGCAGGTGCATACACGCTTATTATGACCCACTTGTCGCATCCAACCTTTACTTTAATCCACATAATTCTTGAATTTACACATTCATATTCTCTTTTCTCCTTCCATAACTGATCATTCAACATTACTGCTACCCCTTCCTTTGCTCTAACTCTCTCAGATACTCCAGATTTAATCCCATTTATTTCCCCCCACCGAAACTCCCCTACCCCCTTCAGCTTTGTTTCGGTTAGGGCCAGGACATCCAACTTCTTTTCATTCATAACATCAGCAATCATCTGTTTCTTGTCATCCGCACTACATCCACGCACATTCAAGCATCCCAGTTTTATAAAGTTTTTCTTCTCTTTTTTAGTAAATGTCTACAGGAGAAGGGGTTACTAGCCCATTGCTCCCGGCATTTTAGTCGCCTCATACGACACGCATGGCTTACGGAGGAAAGATTCTTTTCCACTTCCCCATGGACAATAGAAGAAATAAAGAGGAACAAGAGCTATTTAGAAAAAGGAGAAAAACCTAGATGTATGTATATATATATATATATATATATATATATATATATATATATATATGCATGTGCGTGTCTGTGAAGTGTGACCGAAGTGTAAGTTGGAGTAGCAAGATATCCCTGTTATCTAGCGTGTTTATTATTATTATTATTATACTTGGAGGCAGTGCTAAAATCCTTTGGGTTCATGCAGCGCCTGGGGGAACGGAAGGCAATTAGGATCGATCCAAAGAAGGGAAGGACAAATCCAATTCCATGCATCAAGAATCCCTCCTCAGCATCGAGGAACCTCCCTTGAAGTTGGAGAGTGAAGGTGGCAGCGGCTGCGGTGGCGACGACGACGGTAGCAGCAGCGGCAGCAGCAGCAACAGCGGCAGCAACAGCGGCAGCGGCAGCAACAGCAGCAGCAGAAGTAGCAGTAGCAGCGGCGGCAGCAGCAGCCATGGGAGGATGGAGGGTGGGGAACAGCATACCTGTCACCTGTTCTGATTTCTTTTCAGAATTCTCTCACTCTTTGACACTCTCTGAAGCAAGGTTTTGCTGCTGACTGATCAACTAAGCTAGACCAATGATATACCAGTGACAAGTTTCGAGAGTATCTCTATTCCCACAGGCTGGCCATAGCCCAGTCTTGTTCGATGCTTTCCTAGTCAACCAGCCTATTTCTGTTGGCGGCCCACTGGTCTACTTATACACCACAGCCTGGTTGGTCCGGCACTTAGCGGAGGTACTGATCGAGTTTCATCTTGAAGACCTCTACACTCGTCCCAGCAATATTTCTGATATTTTTTTCGTAGAGTGTTAAATAATTTGGGACCTCGGATGTTGATACATGCTCTCCTCCATGTTTACATTATCAAGTATCTCCCTCTCCTTTAGAAATTTTAGGTACTCCCAGTAGATTATATACTTCACTGGCTCTATACAGGCTGTAACCGATCTCAGGATCTGTTCCAATTCTGATCTCTCTCCTACCCTGAATGATGCTGTCAACACTGTCCAGTACTCCAATCGAGAAACCACAGAACAGCATCATAATTAGCAATGTGTCTCTTGTTTTGAATGTTCTCATTATCTACCACAACACTGGTCTAGATTCACATTTGCTTTATTATGTTCTCTGAAGATTGAGACACTTATGCAACATATGAGAATCTTTATTTAGGAAACGTTTCGCCACACAGTGGCTTCATCAGTCCAATACAAAGCAGAAAGATGTAAGGAGAGGAGGAGTTTGAGGTAATCAATCCCTCAGCCTGGAGTCGATGTGTTCAGTCCATCAATCTTGTAGAATGTACAGCATATGGCCGTATACGTGGCTTATATACTATAGTCCGGTGAGGAGAAGCAGGCGGAGGCGGGGTCATAGTGGTACCATCCGCTAGTCGAAGTAGGTCTTCGTCCAAAGGTTGGACAAGTTTTGAAGAATTCTTTGTATCAAGATCCCATGATGATGCAGTGTCTGACAGTTGTGATGAATGTTTTTTTTTTTAAAAACCGACAAATTGAAGATTGAGACAATTATGCAACATAAGGGAATCTTATATGTTGCAAAAGTGTCTCAATCTTCAACCTCTCGGTTTTTAAAAAAACATTCATCACATTATGTTCTCTAAAAGACAGCCAGCTGACATTATTGTGCTCAGGTCTTCCACGGGTTCTCTTCGTTCTATTAAGTGATCATCCTGTGTTTTGAACACTACCTTTTCACTTCCTCATTTCTTCCATATATGAGCAACTCAAACCTGTCACCATTGAATACCATATTATTGTCTACTGCCCAATGGCAAGCTTTTCTTATGTCCTCTTGAGGATATTTCCCTGTTTATTTTCGTATCGTCCGTACAAGATGATACAAAACTGTGGCGAGTGTTTATACCGAGACTTCACAAATGATCAGCCACTCCCAACCTGCAAAGGAATTTTTTAGAAACATGGTAATTAGTAAAGCAAAAACAATTTCACCTTACTTCTTAATATTTGGTCGTGTTTTCCCGTGACCTCATCAATTTTAGGCGATTAGGCACAGAATCAAAGATTTTTAAAGTGTCGAGTCAGTTTCTTGAATCCAGATTTATTTCCTGGGTCAAAGATGGCACTGATGATGTGTCCTTGGGGTGCAACTTGGCTTTCATGTCATTACAATAATTTTCGAAGGAATTCAGGTGAGGAATGTTCCCTGACCACTGGATAACAGTAAAATTGTTCTCTTGTAACAATGTCTTGACCTGTTTTGAAGTGTGGCACTGGCACTGTCTTGCATAGTGTGGTGCCATGTGTTTTGTAGAAAGTGAGTCTACATATCTGCTAAGAGGTTAAGAAACAGGAAAGATGCCAGGACGGTGCCTTGAGGTACTGAACTTTTTTACAGTGTTAATGATAGATTTTCAGATTTAGATTTTGTGTTGTTTACTACAATTTTCTTTGTGTTCTATTTGTCATAAAACTGAATATGCATGAACGCATATGTCAAATTCCTTCGTACCTTCGTAAAATTCCTGTAGACCTGGAGTTTACCTGGAATCACTTCCGGAGGTCACTGCCTCCGCGACTCGGTCACAGACCCAGCCTCCTAATTGCTGGCTTGACTGGTTCTGTTGGTGCCTGCCAACCGTATTTTGATTTTTTTTTTATTTTGTAATGGTTCAGCAGTTGTGACATACATGATCTTCCTGCTCTAGATCCATCTGGTTAGTGGTGCACATCAGGCTTTTCCTAAAGATTATAATGTGATGTGTCATCATCCTTTCAAATACTCGGATGTGTGATGCTATAGTGCTACTGGCCTATAATGTTTTGCCAGCACTCTGTTACTGTTGCCAATGGTATGTTAGCGGTTGCTGTATCACTGATACTTAGCACTTGTACATCAGCGGTTGCTTAATTACCGATATTTAGCACTTGTACACCAGCGGTTGCTTAATTACCGATACTTAGCACTTGTACACCAGCGGTTGCTTAATTACCGATACTTAGCACTTGTACACCAGCGGTTGCTTAATTACCGATACTTAGCACCTGTACACCAGCGGTTGCTTAATTACCGATACTTAGCACCTGTACACCAGCGGTTGTTTAATTACCGATACTTAGCACCTGTACACCAGCGGTTGCTTAATTACCGATACTTAGCACTTGTACACCAGCGATTGCTTAATTACCGATACTTAGCACTTGTACACCAGCGGTTGCTTAATTACCGATACTTAGCACTTGTACACCAGCGGTTGCTTAATTACTGATACTTAGCACTTGTACACCAGCGGTTGCTTAATTACTGATACTTAGCACTTGTACACCAGCGGTTGCTTAATTACCGATACTTAGCACTTGTACACCAGCGGTTGCTTAATTACTGATACTTAGCACTTGTACACCAGCGGTTGCTTAATTACTGATACTTAGCACTTGTACACCAGCGGTTGCTTAATTACCGATACTTAGCACTTGTACACCAGCGGTTGCTTAATTACTGATACTTAGCACTTGTACACCAGCGGTTGCTTAATTACTGATACTTAGCACTTGTACACCAGCGGTTGCTTAATTACTGATACTTAGCACTTGTACACCAGCGGTTGCTTAATTACTGATACTTAGCACTTGTACACCAGCGGTTGCTTAATTACTGATACTTAGCACTTGTACACCAGCGGTTGCTTAATTACTGATACTTAGCACTTGTACACCAGCGGTTGCTTAATTACTGATAATCAGCATAGGTTTGCCAGAGGATGTTTAATTAGTGAACCAGTTATCCTATGACTAAGACCACGGAAGGAGACACTTTCCAGAAAAAAAAGCAGCTCACCCAAAACTAAATACTCAGTACTTAACGTGACCAACAAAGCTACCAAATCACTCTCCACCGCCTCATTATAGTTGCTGTGTTGCTCCCCCAGCCTCACAACCCTAAAAGTAAAATGCTCAGAATACATTAAATTCTCATATTTTAACGTAAATTCCCATATCGTAATTTAGTCATTTTACTATTGATATATACAACCTGTACACTTCGTTCAACTTGTCCCATTGTATTATTCCCATTATGTCTTAAGTCAATTTACTATTTGCTATATATAAAAACAAAATGCACAATTTTACAAACTATGATCTAGTTGTCTACTATTAAGTTAGTCTGTAACCCGTTAAATTTAGTTCTGCCCATAATGCCAAGGCATGATATTGGCTCTCTTTGCAATGCAAATCATTACTGTAATTACACACTGTAAACTATCTATGTAAATAAGACTCCCTACAAAATGTCAATCCCATTTGTAAACTTGAAAAGAAATAAAGAATTGAAGGATTGAAGGTTTGGCCGCACCAGTTGGTGCGGGAAGCGAGTCTTCAGGTCGGGAAGCGAGTCTTAAGGTCGTTTATCACAGTGAAGATGGGAACAGTCTTCTAACACAGTGTGAAGACGGGAACAGTCTTCTAACACAGTGTGAAGATGGGAACAGTCTTCTAACACGGTGTGAAGATGGGAACAGTCTTCTAACACGGTGTGAAGATGGGAACAGTCTTCTAACACGGTGTGAAGATGGGAACAGTCTTCTAACACGGTGTGAAGATGGGAACAGTCTTCTAACACGGTGTGAAGATGGGAACAGTCTTCTAACACAGTGTGAAGATGGGAACAGTCTTCTAACACAGTGTGAAGATGGGAACAGTCTTCTAACACAGTGTGAAGATGGGAACAGTCTTCTAACACAGTGTGAAGATGGGAACAGTCTTCTAACACAGTGTGAAGATGGGAACAGTCTTCTAACATAGTGTGAAGACGGGAACAGTCTTCTAACACGGTGTGAAGATGGGAACAGTCTTCTAACACGGTGTGAAGACGGGAACAGTCTTCTAACACGGTGTGAAGATGGGAACAGTCTTTTAACAGTGTGAAGATGGGAACAGTCTTCTAACACAGTATGAGGATGGGAACTGTCTTCTAATACATTGTGAGGATGGGAACTGTCTCCTAACACAGTGTGAGGATGGGAACTGTCTTCTAACAGTGTGAAGATGGGAACAGTCTTCTAACACACTGTGAGGATGGGAACAGTCTTCTAACACACTGTGAGGATGGGAACTGTCTTCTAACAGAGCGGGTTATCACACAAAACATACACCGCTGGTAGTACGCGCAAAAAGCTACACTTTAGCAACATACACAAGACTACCAGACCTCAGAATAACATTTACAAACTTAAACAGAGAAACCTTCGAAGTTCTATACACAATATTATAGTGTAATTATGGAGTGTGCGTCACCAGCATGGCGTCGCCACCTGACCAAACACTACAGCGACTCTACAAAAAAAATATATAAAAAAATCGCACCCAGACTAGTCCTAGAACTAGGAGAATAAGGTGAATAAGTGGTTTAATAAAACCGATACGTTGATAAATGAGACACTTGTGCAACATTTTGGAGTCTTTATTCTGGAAACGTTACGCCACACAGTGGCTACCTGGAGGTTACCTGGAGGTTATTCCGGGGATCAACGCCCCCGCGGCCCGGTCCATGACCAGGCCTCCCGATGGATCAGGGCCTGATCAACTAGGCTGTTACTGCTGGCCGCACGCAGTCCAACGTACGAGCCACAGCCCGGCTGATCCGGCACTGACTTTAGGTATCTGTCCAGCTCTCTCTTGAAGGCAGCCAGGGGTTTATTGGTAATTCCCCTAATGCTTGATGGGAGGCTGTTGAACAGTCTTGGGCCCCGGACACTTATGGTGTTTTCCCTTAGTGTACCAATGGCGCCCCTACTTTTTATTGGGGGCATTTTGCATCGCCTGCCCAGTCTTTTACTTTCGTAGGGAGTGATTTCTGTGTGCAGATTTGGGACCATTCCTTCCAGGATTTTCCAAGTGTAGATTATGATATATCTCTCCCTCCAGCATTCCAACGAGTACAAGCTTCCAGTAGTTAAGGTGCCTGACAGAACTTATATAAAGGATCTCTGTACACTCTCTAGATCTGCGATTTCACCTGCTTTGATTGGAGATGTTAATGTACAGCAGTATTCCAGCCTAGAGAGAACAAGTGATTTGAAAAGGATCATCAATGGCTTGGCATCTCTCGTTTTGAACGTTCTCATTATCCATCCTATCATTTTCTTTGCACGTGCCATCGTGGCACTGTTGTGATCCTTGAAAGTGAGATCCTCAGACATTATGCCTACTCACAGGTCCCTTACATTATTTTTCCGCTCTATTGTATGGCCAGAGTCTGTAGTATACTCTGTTCTAGTTATTATCTCCTCCAGTTTTCCATAACGGAGTAGTCGGAATTTGTCCTCATTGAACATCATATTGTTTACCGTTGCCCACTGGAAAACTTTGTTTATATCTTCTTGGAGGTTAACCGCGTCCTCAGCAGATGACAGCCTCATGCAGATCCTAGTATCGTCCGCAAAGGAGGATACGGTGCTGTGATGTATATCTCTGTCTATGTCTGATATGAGGATAAGGAATAAGATGGGGGCGAGTACTGTGCCTTGTGGAACAGAGCTCTTCACTTTGGCAGCCTCCGATTTAACTCTGTTGACCACTATTTGTGTTCGATTTGTTAGGAAGTTGAAGATCCATCTCCCCACTTTCCCAGTTATTCCTTTAGCACGTATTTTATGGGCTATTACGCCATGATCGCATTTGTCAAATGCTTTTGCAAAGTCTGTGTATATTACATCTGCATTCTGATTTTCTTCCAGTGCATCCAAGGCCATATCATAGTGATCCAGTAATTGTGAGAGGCAGGAGTGACCTGCCCTGAACCCATGCTGCCCTGGATTGTGCAGATTTTGAGAATCCAAGTGATTTGCAATCCTGCTTCTTAGCACTCTTTCAAAGATTTTTATGATGTGGGACGTCAGAGCTATTGGTCTATAGTTCTTAGCTAATGCTTTGCTGCCACCTTTATGGAATGGGGCTATATCCGTTGTTTTAAGTGACTGTGGAATTTCACCCATGTCCAAGCTCCTCCTCCATAGTGTACTTAGGGCACGCGAGAGGGGTTTCTTGCAGTTCTTAATGAAAACAGAGTTCCACGAGTCCGGGCCCAGGGCTGAGTGCATGGGCATGTTGTCAATGGCTTTTTCGAAATCTATATGAGTTAGGGTAATGTCGGAAATCTGGCATACATTTATGGAGTTTTGAGGCTCATTCATGAAGAAATCATTTGGGTCGTCGATCCTCAGACTGATTAGTGGTTCACTAAACACAAGAGTCGTACTGGGATTTCAATATTTCTTCAGTCCAATGCAGAAAAGGTATAAGGAATAAGAAATGTACTGTTAGGAGAGGTAATGGGGTCTCACCTTGTACTTCGAGAGAAATAGAGGAGACAAGATAAGAACGAATCCATGAAAAACCTGCACTTAGGAGAGGAATCTTATGACGACGTTTCGGTCCATCCTGGACCATTGTCTAGTCACATTTTAAAATGGCTTACAGATCAAAATTTATTAATATAATCAAAACTAAGCACTAAATCACTTATAGGTCAAGAAAGGATGCAACATTTGAATGGCATCGAACAGGGACAAGGATACACAAGCGAACCGACAACTATGTCTTTGATGAGTTTCGAGACTATGCCTACTTCCAGAGCCCGATGCTGGGAAAGGCTTGTCTTCTGGTACTTGCCTGGCCACCCAGGCTATTGCTGCTGGCGGCCCGCTGGCCCACATACCCATCACAGACTGGTTGATCTGGCACTTGGAGCAGGGTACTTATGCAGTAAGTTAGGGATGGTAGAAAGAATTTATATATCCTCATAACGGCAAAAAAAAAATGCAAATAGTGAGGAGGTAAATGCATTGCAGAGTTTTAAAAGTAGGTATGACAAGCTCCAGCAATGCCAATAAGTAGGGCCAGGAGCCGAGACTTGACCCCTGTTAACACACATAGGTAAGTGCATGGTAGATCCACACTCCACTTGGTGAGCACTCACACCAGTACACTCATACTCACCATGGTGAGTACACACTAGTACATACACCATGATGAGTACACACACCAGTACACTCACCATGATGAGTACACACACCAGTACACTCACCATGATGAGTACACACACCAGTACACTCACCATGATGAGTACACACACCAGTACACTCACCATGGTGAGTACACACACCAGTACGCTCACACTCAACAAGGTGAGTACACAATCCAGTACACCCACACTCACCATGTTGAGTACACACACCAGTACACTCACCATGTTGAGTACACACACACCAGTGCACTCACCATGGTGAGTACACACACAGCAGTACGCTCACATTCACCACGGTGAGTACACACACCAATACACTCACACTCACCATGGTGAGTACACACACCAGTACACTCACACTCACCATAGTGGGTACACTCACCAGTACACTCACACTCACCATGGTGAGTACACACACCAGTACACTCACACTCACCAGTACACTCACACTCACCATGGTGGTGAGTACACACACCAGTACGCTCACACTCACCATGGTGAGTACACACTCCAGTACGCTCACACTCACCATGATGAATACACACACCAGTACACTCACCATGATGAGTACACACACCAGTACACTCACCATGATGAGTACACACACCAGTACACTCACCATGGTGAGTACACACACCAGTACGCTCACACTCAACAAGGTGAGTACACAATCCAGTACACCCACACTCACCATGTTGAGTACACACACCAGTACACTCACCATGTTGAGTACACACACACCAGTGCACTCACCATGGTGAGTACACACACAGCAGTACGCTCACATTCACCACGGTGAGTACACACACCAATACACTCACACTCACCATGGTGAGTACACACACCAGTACACTCACACTCACCATAGTGGGTACACTCACCAGTACACTCACACTCACCATGGTGAGTACACACACCAGTACACTCACACTCACCAGTACACTCACACTCACCATGGTGGTGAGTACACACACCAGTACGCTCACACTCACCATGGTGAGTACACACTCCAGTACGCTCACACTCACCATGATGAATACACACACCAGTACACTCACCATGGTGAGTACACAGGCAGAGGCCTGGCACTTAGCAACAAGAGAGGCCCAGTTATTGATCCAGATGAGAGGTCCAGTGTGTGTGTGTGTGTGTGTGTGTGTGTGTGTGTGTGTGTGTGTGTGTGTGTGTGTGTGTGTGTGTGTGTGTGTGTGTGTGTGTGTGTGCGCGCGCGCGTATACTCACCTAGTTGTGGTTGAAATGGTTGAGTCATAGCTCCTGGCCCCGCCTCTTCACTGGCCGCTACTGGGTCACTCTTCCTGCTCCATGAGCTTTATTATACCTCTTCTTAAAGCTATGTATGGATCCTGCCTCCACTTCATCACTTCCCAGACTATTCCACTTCCTGACAACTCTGAGTAAAGAAATACTTCCTAACGTCCCTGTGATGTGATGTGATGTATGTGTGTGTGTGTGTGTGTGTGTGTGTGTGTGTGTGTGTGTGTGTGTGTGTGTGTGTGTGTGTGTGTGTGTGTGTGTGTGTGTGTGCGTGCGCGCAAGCGCGTGTACGTACTCACCGATTTGTGTTTGCGGGGGTTGATACTTAGCTCCTGGCCCCGCCTCCTAAAACCACCTTGATCGGCATCACTGATTTCTGGACTCCTGGGCTTTATCATATCTACTCTTGAAGCTGTGTAATGAGTTTGCCTCCACTGCCTCATCCAAGTCATTCTGTTTTTCAGTCACCCTGTAACTCAAGAAATAATTCCTCACATCCCTACAGTTCATCTATGTGTCCCCTTGATCCTGGTACTCTTAACTTAAACATTCTCTCTCAATGTACCTTATCAATTTTCTTTAAGACTGTATACTGCAATCATGTCTTCCCTTGTCCTTCTCTCTGTCAGTGTCTTCAAGTTTAGTTCCCTGGAACTCTCCTCACAGTGCATCCCCCTCACGTTCTTGACCAAATGCGGGCTCCATGGAGGTGCTGTGTATATTTATTCTAAGGTTTGCTAATCTTGTATATACCGCTGACGTCATTCGGTTTATACCCATTTCTGGCGATATGCTTGTATTAACCCCAGGTCCTTTTCACGCTCTTATATTAGCAGCTTCTTCCCTCCCATAAGTGCAAGTGTGTGCGTGCAGGTGTATACTGGGTAAGGCGCATCAACCTTCCCTACCTTCTCGTACATACGCATCAACCATCACCAACAAATAACATCACAGCCAATTCCTAAGTCCTTCTCTCACTACCAGGTCGAAACAAACTTCCCAACGTCACCACAACCATACCTTATTTAGGTCGACATACGAACACTATCACCACCACTAGGTGGACACATTCACCAACACCACCAGTTGGATACACTCACCACCACCACCAGGTGGAAACACCCACCAAGACCACCAGGTGGATACACTCACCACCACCACCACCAGGTGGAAACACTCACCAAGACCACCAGGTGGATACACTCACCACCACCACCAGGTGGATACACTCACCACCACCACCAGGTGGAAACACCCACCAAGACCACCAGGTGGATACACTCACCACCACCACCACCAGGTGGATACACTCACCACCACCACCACCAGGTGGAAACACTCACCACCACCACCAGGTGGATACACTCATCACCATCATCATCATTATCTTCAGGTCGTGATCGTAGAATGAAGATGACTGAAAATATGTACACAGAAAGGGGAGCAAGAAATAGGAAGATCAAAGTAATGCATTCTTTAAGACCTGCTGCAAGTGGAGAAGATCAAAGTAATGCTTTAAGACCTGCTGCAAGTGGAGAAGATCAAAGTAATGCTTTAAGACCTGCTGCAAGTGGAGAAGATCAAAGTAATGCTTTAAGACCTGCTGCAAGTGGAGAAGATCAAAGTAATGCTTTAAGACCTGCTGCAAGTGAAGAAGATCAAAGTAATGCTTTAAGACCTGCTGCAAGTGAAGAAGATCAAAGTAATGCTTTAAGACCTGCTGCAAGTGGAGAAGATCAAAGTAATGCTTTAAGACCTGCTGCAAGTGCAAAGTAATGCTTTAAGACCTGCTGCAAGTGGAGAAGATCAAAGTAATGCTTTAAGACCTGCTGCAAGTGGAGAAGATGAGCTCTCACCTAAAACTTAGTTTTGGTGAAACAGAAGTCGTAAAGCTGATAGCGTGAAGCCAAGCAAACATAAGGTGAACTTACAGGCTGCTCACTGTTATCATCAAACAGGTGACATCAAAGCAAGAGACCGGGGGAGAGAGAGAGAGAGAAATGGGTGGGGGGATCAAGAGGGAGGGGGGCGAAGGAAGTCCCTCTCCTTGGATGAGACCCTCTCCCCTCCCCTAGTGTGAATACTTGGAACACAACCAACATACATGGGAGCGAGCCCCTCATGTTACACTCTTCCTTGTATACTAAGTCCTCCCTGTAACACTTTCCACCTTCTCACAACACACCTTACATTTACCTTTGATGAGTTTCATGAGTGTTTCTACTCCTGGAGCCCGGCCTCGAGCCAGACTTGTTTGGTGTTTGCCTGGTCAATCAGACTGTTGTTGCTGGCCCATGTATACATCACAACTTATTTCCCAGCAACCAATCACCTCTAATCTCACCCATGCATCCCTCAACCCCCTTTACCATTTCTCTCCATCCCTCAACACTCACCCATAAAACTCAGACGCCATTCCACTTCCTACCATCCCCATTACCATAAATCCCCTCTTCATCCTTCCCCGAGTACTCATCTACTACTCTCCATCTCAATCTTTCCAATTCCACTGACCGTCAATCCATCCCTTCCTACCTCCTGTGACTTACTGTGACCGGTTGTAAGGGGTTTTTCTCCTCTCGAAGCCCAGTCTTGGATCAAGCTTTGCTGTTGTCAGGTCAACCATGCTGTTGCTGTTGGCAGCCCGCTGGTCCAGTCATCAGAACCTGGTTGATCTGACACCTTGCAGAGACAGTGGGTAGTTCAGTTTGTTCTTGAGAGTTTCTACACGTGTATCGGCAAATTATATCTGCTGGTCGCGAGCTGATGAGTCTTCGGACAATCATGTCGACCCACCGCCCCTGCTTTTCAGTACATCTATTTTACACTTGTCTTCATATCTTTCATATCTTACGTTGTTATGAGAGTGTGCAGAAGTGGAAGCAGGTCCTCAGGTATCTTCCGTGTATCTCTCTTCGTTCCAGGAAATACATGCCAAGCATCTCAAAGCGTTCCCAGTAGATGAAAGGTTTTATTGGCTTTAAGCGGGCAGTAAACAATCACTGTACATGTTGTAGCTCTTATGTATCTGCTGTTTTGAAGGGAGCCACCAACACCTTCCTACAGTTCATCCTTAGCTTTATTCTGCGTATGTACTTCATCTCACTCAATACCCTGCCCCACACCACCCTCGTCCTCACACTTATGACACTTTCCTTAACCTTCCTAACCTTTTCTTAACCTTCCTCACAGCTTTCTCTTAAACTGCCTTCCTCCCAATCCCAACCTCCATCCTCAACACTTTGCATGAGCTCCGTCCTGCATGATGGAACATGACAGGGAAACAGTCATTGTTCCCACTATGTAAGTATCTTACAGAATAAGCTAGTACCACACTGCTGATGTACCCAAGTTTGCTAAATAATAAAAAAAAAATCAACAGAAATATCTACGCTCAGTAACTCCCAAAACGAAACACTGGGACAAAAACAAAATAAGTAACATATAGAATTATCAGTGTTACGTATGTTAATGGTCCTGGGATGATCATTCCAAAATACGGCACACTAACAAGAGCAGTGAGATAATAGACTGAATGGTGATGCAACAAGGAGACATTATAACTTTCCCAGAGGGGTAATACATTGTGTGGGGTCACTGAGTAGAAGTGGTAGCAACCTAGCTGAACACAAGTTTAATAACGGAGGAGGAGCGGGCAATGGAGAGCCGCACCGAGAACAATCAAGTAGGACAGTTAAACTGTCGACAACAGATTTCAAGGTAATCCAGGTACCAATGGAAGACTGTAAGACATCATGTGAGGAGGAACTATACGAGATGAAAAGAAGGGATAAAATAAGATTTTGTTAGGATTTTTAACCCCGGAGAGGTAGCCATTGAGGTCCTTCAGTCTTGGTGTGGGTCCCAGGATGGGACCCACACCAGTCGTCTAACACCCAGGTACCTACTTAGTTGCTAGGTGAACAGGGACAGCAGGTGTAAGGAAACCATGCCCAATATTTCCACCCGGCCAGGATACTGAGTGTGTGAGGAGAGAGCGTAGCCTACCAGGCCACGGGACTGTCTATCTTGACATAATATTCACAGTGAGTCACTTACCATTAAGTGAAAGTGATCACACGCTACTCCGCTTTATTTAACAAGCAGAAGTGGACTGAACACAATAAAGTAGAGGCTACACACTATAACAAGGATTAAAAAGAATCGAAAAGTTTCTGGAGAAGAACACTGAGGAAGTAGGTAGAAGAGCAGACAGAAGCAACACACACCTTTGATATACCTTTGATGAGTTTCGAGCCATGGGCCAGGTTCGTCTGGTGCTAGCCTGGTCAACCAGGCTGTTGCTGCTGGAGGTCCGCTGCCCCATATATCCATCACAGCCTGGTTGATCTGGCACCTGGTGAAGATACAGTACACAAAGTGCCATGAGATTCGCAGTGTCAGGAAGTATGATGAGACACGATATAGTGGGAACTGGAGGAGGCAGGAAGAACATAACGAGGAGCAAATGAGCGTGAAATAAATATGGTGGAGAAAATATGAGAAACGGAAGGAGAATAGACAAGAATACCTAAATAGAACCCACAGTTAGCCCCCCCCCCCAGCCCTCACCCCAGCCTCCCTCATACACACTCCCTTCCCACACCCAGCCCTCACCCCAGCCTCCCTCACACACACTCCCTTCCCACACCCAGCCCTCACCCTAGCCGCCCTCACACACTCTCTTTCCACACCCAGCCCTCACCCCAGCCTCCCTCACACACTCCCTTCCCACACCCAGCCCTCACCCTAGCCGCCCTCACACACTCCCTTCCCACACCCAGCCCTCACCCCAGCCTCCCTCACACACTCCCTTCCCACACCCAGCCCTCACCCTAGCCGCCCTCACACACACCCTTCTTACACCCAGCCGTCTTTCCCTTAGCCCGCCTTACCAGCCCTCAAGACCCCTCGCACCCGGTAACTACGACAAAGTACCGACACAGCTGCGTAACTTACCCGCCCGTATGAAACTCCAACTTTAAGACCCAGTGACACGTTCACCAACTTCACACATCCCAAGAACTTCAGTATTATTTGTGCTAGGTGGAGCTAGCAAGGTTAGGAAGAGGAAGAGAAGCAGCAGAAGTATGAAGTGTAGGATTATGGGTGAGGTGGTGCAACAGGAGACAGAAGAGGACGAAAATAAAGAGAAGCGGGAAAAATCTGGGTGACTGAGGTCAACGACAATGGTAACATTGAACACCGGCTGGGACAAGTGTAGAAGCCTTCAAGAGGAAACTGGACAAGTATCTTCACCAGGTGCCAGATCAACCAGGCTGTGACGGATATGTGGGGTAACGGGCCTCCAGCAGCAACAACGTGGTTGACCCGGCAAGCACCAGACGAGCCTGGCCCATGGCCGGGCTCAGAGTAAATTAACTCTCGCAACTCTTCAAAGGTATATCAAAGGTACCGTTAATAAACTAGCTCCCAGTACTGTATGTTGTTGCCGTTTAATTATTCAGGAGGTAGGGAGGGAGGGAGGGAGGGAGGGAGGGAGGTAGGGAGGGAGGGAGGGAGGGAGGGAGGGAGGGAGGGAGGGAGGGAGGGAGGGAGTGAGAGAGTGAGAGAGTGAGTGAGAGTGAGAGTGATAGTGTGAGAGAGAGAGAGAGAGAGAGAGAGAGAGAGAGAGAGAGAGAGAGAGAGAGAGAGAGAGAGAGAGAGAGAGAGAGAGAGAGAGAGAGAGAGAGAGAGAGAGAGAGTTATGTATCTTGAAGAGTTCTCCGAGTGTGTTGATCACTCAATCATCACTCCTTACCTGTAGTTTACCAAAAGTCACTTCCGGAGGTCACCTCGAGCGCGGCGACCTCCGGTCCCAGACCAGGCCTCCTGGTTGCTGGCCTGATCGATCAAGCTGTTGGACCCCGCCGCCCGCAATCCAACGTATGCACCACAACCCGGCTTATGAGGAATTTGCCGAGTTTCCTCTCGAAGAAGCTAAAGCTTTGCCGGTAATACACTTATTCATAAAGGGAAGGTATTGAAGAGTCGTGGTCCCTTAACACTTAAACTGTCCAAACGTAGATCTACGTTTTTTCAACATTTGAAAATATGTAAAAAAAACGTAGATCTACTTTTGGAGCACTACACATGTGAACGTAAATTTGTTTGGACAGTTTAAGGGTTAACACTTACTGGAGATATCCTGCAGTCTGACAAACCCCTTGTGCTCATATGTAGTTATTTTAGTGTAAGAACTAAATACAACAAACACAGTAATTACAAAGATGAAAGCCACCAAGACACTACCAGCCTGAATATATCATACAACACAAATACTATCATATTAAGCCGATATAGGCAGGATCAGATAAAAAAAAATCCATAAATTTGTTAATATCAAAAGGCTCGTCAAAGAGGCACCTTGGTAATTGTAAAAACTGCAATGAAAGTGTTCAGGGTAAATGGCAGTCGAACTGTTAAAATCTGATCTACAGTCAACGGCCGGTCACAAGCTACACAGGATGGACACAGGAGTACCTGCTAACACGTGGCTACAAGTGAGAGGTGTATGTCTGATCCTCAATCAACAGTTATTTCAAAGTAACTCCTTTTGAAGGAGGAGGACCAAACACTCAGGTCCTGCTCGAAATGTTCTACATAACAAGAGACTTCATGTAAAGCTGTTTATACATGTCAATTACTATGATATCAATTGTATGCTCTACTACACTTTGCACAAAGTTGTTGGAACCCTGTACAGCCTACTTTTCGTCTGTAAGACTCACTGGGCCGGCCACTTCTCAAAACATACCTATTTAGTTACTGTAAGGCAGAAGGCTGTTATAGAGGGAGCTCGTTATAGCAGCCTTCACTCTGGCATCTGACCGTACATTTCCCGGGACACTAACATGGCTCGGATACCACCAGAACCATCAACACAGCTGAGCCGCTCCTGAAGATGGCCTAACCATTTCTGGACCGAGGAGAAAAGTTGGGGACATCCTTAATATACCTCTTTGATGAGATTCCAGAGTTTTTCTACTCCAAGAGCTTGACCACAAGCCAGGCTTATCTGGTGCTTGCCTGGTCAACCAGGCTGTTGTTGCTTGCGGCCCACTACCTGGAGGGCATTCCGGGGATCAACGTCCCCGCGGCCCGGTCCACAACCAGGCCTCCTGGTGGATCAGGGCCTGATCAACGAGGCTGCTACTGCTGTCCGTACGTAATCCAACGTACGAACCACAGCCCGGCTGATCCGGCACCGATTTTATCTGTCCAGCTCCCTTTTAAAGATAACCAGGGGGTCTATTGGTAATGCCCCTTATGGCTGGTGGGAAGCTGTTGTCTTGGGCCCCGGACAGGTATTGCGTTTTCTCTTAGTGTACTAATGCGCCCCTGCTTTTCATTTGGGGCATGTTACATCGCCTGCCAAGACTTGCTTTCGTAGGGAGTAATTTGTGTGTGCAGATTAGGGATAAGTCCCTCCAGGATTTTCCAGGTGAAGATTGTGATGCATCTGTCGCCTGGTTGATCCGGTACCTGGTGGAGATACGTATCTAGTTTCCTCTTGAACTCTTCTACACTTAGATTTTTATTAAGATATTGAATAGTCTGGGAGCATGGATGTTGATACAATGTTCTCTCATGTTGCCCACGGCGGCCTTCCTTTTCACTAGGTGTATTCTGCATTCCCTTCATCTCTCAACTTATGTTGTTATAGCAATGTGATGATACAGGATTAAGCCCTCGAGTACTTTCAAGGTATATATTATCATGCATATCTCTATTCCACTGCAGCGAGTGTATATTTAAAATTTTAAGGAGTTCCCAGAAATTTAAATGCTTTATTGGTTCTATGTGTACTTCAAATGACTTCTGCATCTGTTCCAGTTCCGATATTTTCCCTGCCTTGAGAGCGGCAGTCAACACTGAACAACATTCTAAATAAGAGAGTACAAGCGATCTGAAGTGTCACCATTGCCCACTGGAAAATCCTGCTTATATCTTTCTGCAATTTTTGAGTGCCTTCTACCGAGGCGACTTCCATGCATAATTAGTGTCATTTGCAAATGATGATACAAAACTGTGACGGGTGTTTTATCCACATCCGTTAAAAGGATAAGAAACAGTAGAGGTGCCAAGACAGTGCCTTGGGGTACTGAAGCTTTTACCTAGCTGGTGCTGGATTTTGATGTTTACTATTTTTTTGTATTCTATCAGAAAGTTTAAAATCAATCTGCCAATTTTCTCCGTTATATCTGTGGCCCTCATTTTGTAAACATTCACCTCACGCCTTTGCTAAATCTGTATATATCACATCTGCGTTTTGGTTATCTTGCAGCGCCTCATTAATTATGTCAGAGTGGTTTAGCAGTTGTGACAGACATGATCACAGCTACTGGTTTGGGTTATGCAGATTGTGCTGTTCCATAAAGCTTGTAATTTGGCATCTCGTCACTGTTTCGAAGACTTATAATGTGGAATGTTAAGCGCTAATGGTCTGTAATACTTAGCTAGTGCCCTACTACCTCCCTCGTGCGAAGGAGCAATGTCTGTACTCATTAAGTTCTATGGTATTTCTCCTGGATTAAAGCTCTTTCTCCAAAGAATACTGAAAGCTAGTGATAGTGGTAATTTGCACCTTCTTTATAAAAAAGAAATTCCATGAACCTGGTCCAGGTGTTGGGTGAGCGGGCTTGTTTCCCATTTCTTCTTCGAATTCTTTGGGGTCTAGTATTAACGTCAGTAAGATGATGGTCCGCCAGGCCTTCAGATGGAATGAGAAAAGTTTCTACATTCTCAACTCTACTCTCATTTAGTGGGTTGCTGAATATCGACTTATACTGGTCTTTTAGAATTTGGCTCATTTCGGGTTCGTCAACCTTGTATGACCCTCCTGCTAGTAATGGTCCAATTCTACAGGTAGTTCATAGCTTGGGGAGGGAGGAGGCGGGTAGGAACAAGAGGAAGGTGGGTGGGGGAGAAGGTGATAAGTGATACGGACAGTACTTATGTGCTAACAGTGAGGCTGAGAGGCATCGTGAGTCTTGGTAATACAGAACCAGTTAGAGAAGGGAAAGCTTCCTCTGCTTAAAGTATATATCACCTGACAAAACTCTCCTTGAGGGAAACATCACTTTAGGGTAGAGTACTGTTATCCTGGGTGTAAGAAGCAGAGAGTGAGTGAGTTTACACCTCAGGGTAGAATACTGCTGGAAATGGTATAAGATACCGACACAATGGAAATATAAACAAATATGCAGTATAATGTTATCCTTTACTGACAACGTTTCGCCCACATAGTGGACTTTATCAAGTCACATGCAGCATTCTCCACCTGAACCAGCATTCTCAACCTGACTTCATCCTCCCACCCATGACATGATAAAGCCCACTGTGTGGGCGAAACATTGTCAATAAAGGATCACATTATACTGTATGTCTGTTTATATTTCCAGAGTAATGCTGTCTTGAGTGTAAGCAGCAGGAGGAGACAGTTTATACGTCACGGCAGAGTACTGTTATCTTGAGTGTAAGCAGCAGGGGAGACAGTTTACACGTCAGGGTAGAGTACTGTTATCTTGAGTGTAAGCAGCAGGGGGAGACAGTTTACAGCTCAGGGTAGAGTACTGTTATCTTGAGTGTAAGCAGCAGGGGGAAGACAGTTTACACCTCAGGGTAGAGTACTGTTATCTTGAGTGTAAGCAGCAGGGGGAAGACAGTTTACACTCAGGGTCTGTTATCTTGAGTGTAAGCAGCAAGGGGAGACAGTTTACAGGTCAGGGTAGAGTACTGTTATCTTGAGTGTAAGCAGCAGGGGGAGACAGTTTACAGGGTAGAGTACTGTTACAGTGTAAGCAGCAAGGTGAGACAGTTTACAGCTCAGGGTAGAGTACTGTTATCTTGAGTGTAAGCAGCAGGGGGAGACAGTTTACAGCTCAGGGTAGAGTACTGTTATCTTGAGTGTAAGCAGCAGGGGGAGACAGTTTACACCTCAGGGTAGAGTACTGTTATCTTGAGTGTAAGCAGCAGGGGGAGACAGTTTACAGCTCAGGGTAGAGTACTGTTATCTTGAGTGTAAGCAGCAGGGTGAGACAGTTTACAGCTAGAGTACTGTTACCTTGAGTGTAAGCAGCAAGGGGAGACAGTTTACAGCTCAGGGTAGAGTACTGTTATCTTGAGTGTAAGCAGCAGGGTGAGACAGTTTACAGCTCAGGGTAGAGTACTGTTATCTTGAGTGTAAGCAGCAGGGGGAGACAGTTTACAGCTCAGGGTAGAGTACTGTTATATTGAGTGTAAGCAGCAAGGGGAGACAGTTTACAGGTCAGGGTAGAGTACTGTTATCTTGAGTGTAAGCAGCAGGGGGAGACAGTTTACACCTCAGGGTAGAGTACTGTTACCTTGAGTGTAAGCAGCAAGGGGAGACAGTTTACAGCTCAGGGTAGAGTACTGTTATCTTGAGTGTAAGCAGCAGGGGGAGACAGTTTACAGCTCAGGGTAGAGTACTGTTATCTTGAGTGTAAGCAGCAGGGGGAGACAGTTTACACCTCAGGGTAGAGTACTGTTATCTTGAGTGTAAGCAGCAGGGGGAGACAGTTTACAGCTCAGGGTAGAGTACTGTTATCTTGAGTGTAAGCAGCAGGGGGAGACAGTTTACAGAACAGGGTAGAGTACTGTTATCTTGAGTGTAAGCAGCAGGGGGAGACAGTTTACAGCTCAGGGTAGAGTACTGTTATCTTGAGTGTAAGCAGCAGGGGGAGACAGTTTACACCTCAGGGTAGAGTACTGTTATCTTGAGTGTAAGCAGCAGGGGGAGACAGTTTACACCTCAGGGTAGAGTACTGTTATCTTGAGTGTAAGCAGCAGGGGGAGACAGTTTACACCTCAGGGCAGAGTACTGTTATCTTGAGTGTAAGCAGCAGGGGGAGACAGTTACAGTGTAAGCAGCACGGGGAGACAGTTTACAGCTCAGGGTAGAGTACTGTTATCTTGAGTGTAAGCAGCTGGGGGTGACAGTTTACACCTCAGGGGAGAGTACTGTTATCTTGAGTGTAAGAGCAGGGGAGACAGTTTACAGCTCAGGGTAGAGTACTTGAGTGTAAGCAGCAGGGGAAGACAGTTTACAGCTACAGAGTAGAGTACTGTTATCTTGAGTGTAAGCAGCAGGGGGAGACAGTTTACACCTCAGGGTAGAGTACTGTTATCTTGAGTGTAAGCAGCAGGGGGAGACAGACAGCTCAGGGTAGAGTACTGTTATCTTGAGTGTAAGCAGCAGGGGGAGACAGTTTACAGCTCAGGGTAGAGTACTGTTATCTTGAGTGTAAGCAGCAGGGGGAGACAGTTTACAGCTCAGGGTAGAGTACTGTTATCTTGAGTGTAAGCAGCAGGGGGAAGACAGTTTACACCTCAGGGTAGAGTACTGTTATCTTGAGTGTAAGCAGCAGGGGGAGACAGTTTACACCTCAGGGTAGAGTACTGTTATCTTGAGTGTAAGCAGCAGGGGGAGACAGTTTACAGCTCAGGGTAGAGTACTGTTATCTTGAGTGTAAGCAGCAGGGGAAGACAGTTTACAGCTCAGGGTAGAGTACTGTTATCTTGAGTGTAAGCAGCAGGGGGAGACAGTTTACAGCTCAGGGTAGAGTACTGTTATCTTGAGTGTAAGCAGCAGGGGGAGACAGTTTACAGCTCAGGGTAGAGTACTGTTATCTTGAGTGTAAGCAGCAGGGGGAGACAGTTTACAGCTCAGGGTAGAGTACTGTTATCTTGAGTGTAAGCAGCAGGGGGAGACAGTTTACAGCTCAGGGTAGAGTACTGTTATCTTGAGTGTAAGCAGCAGGGGGAGACAGTTTACAGCTCAGGGTAGAGTACTGTTATCTTGAGTGTAAGCAGCAGGGGGAGACAGTTTACAGCTCAGGGTAGAGTACTGTTATCTTGAGTGTAAGCAGCAGGGGGAGACAGTTTACAGCTCAGGGTAGAGTACTGTTATCTTGAGTGTAAGCAGCAGGGGGAGACAGTTTACAGCTCAGGGTAGAGTACTGTTATCTTGAGTGTAAGCAGCAGGGGGAGACAGTTTACAGCTCAGGGTAGAGTACTGTTATCTTGAGTGTAAGCAGCAGGGGGAGACAGTTTACAGCTCAGGGTAGAGTACTGTTATCTTGAGTGTAAGCAGCAGGGGGAGACAGTTTACACCTCAGGGCAGAGTACTGTTATCTTGAGTGTAAGCAGCAGGGGGAGACAGTTTACACCTCAGGGTAGAGTACTGTTATCTTGAGTGTAAGCAGCAGGGGGAGACAGTTTACAGCTCAGGGTAGAGTACTGTTATCTTGAGTGTAAGCAGCAGGGGGAGACAGTGCTTCTTAGCTTGCAGAGTTTCTTCACTTTCACAAGATTTTTAATTTTCTAGTTCCTAAAAACTCTTAGTCGACCTATGTTTTAGGCTACTGCTCTTACACCAGGGGTGTGTAGAGTACCGCTCTTACACCAGGGGTGTGTAGAGTACTGCTCTTACACCAGGGGTGTGTAGAGTACTGTTCTTACACCAGGGGTGTGTAGAGTACTGCTCTTACACCAGGGGTGTGTAGAGTACTGCTCTTACACCAGGGGTGTGTAGAGTACTGCTCTTACACCAGGGGTGTGTAGAGTACTGCTCTTACACCAGGGGTGTGTAGAGTACTGCTCTTACACCAGGGGTGTGTAGAGTACTGCTCTTACACCAGGGGTGTGTAGAGTACCGCTCTTACACCAGGGGTGTGTAGAGTACTGTTCTTACACCAGGGGTGTGTAGAGTACTGCTCTTACACCAGGGGTGTGTAGAGTACTGTTCTTACACCAGGGGTGTGTAGAGTACTGCTCTTACACCAGGGGTGTGTAGAGTACTGCTCTTACACCAGGGGTGTGTAGAGTACTGCTCTTACACCAGGGGTGTGCAGAGTACTGCTCTTACACCAGGGGTGTGTAGAGTACCGCTCTTACACCAGGGGTGTGTAGAGTACTGTTCTTACACCAGGGGTGTGTAGAGTACTGCTCTTACACCAGGGGTGTGTAGAGTACTGTTCTTACACCAGGGGTGTGTAGAGTACTGCTCTTACACCAGGGCTGTGTAGAGTACTGTTCTTACACCAGGGGTGTGTAGAGTACTGTTCTTACACCAGGGGTGTGTAGAGTACCGCTCTTACACCAGGGGTGTGTAGAGTACCGCTCTTACACCAGGGGTGTGTAGAGTACCGCTCTTACACCAGGGGTGTGTAGAGTACTGTTCTTACACCAGGGGTGTGTAGAGTACTGTTCTTACACCAGGGGTGTGTAGAGTACTGCTCTTACACCAGGGGTGTGTAGAGTACTGTTCTTACACCAGGGGTGTGTAGAGTACTGTTCTTACACCAGGGGTGTGTAGAGTACTGCTCTTACACCAGGGGTGTGTAGAGTACTGTTCTTACACCAGGGGTGTGTAGAGTACTGTTCTTACACCAGGGGTGTGTAGAGTACTGCTCTTACACCAGGGGTGTGTAGAGTACTGCTCTTACACCAGGGGTGTGTAGAGTACTGTTCTTACACCAGGGGTGTGTAGAGTACTGTTCTTACACCAGGGGTGTGTAGAGTACTGCTCTTACACCAGGGGTGTGTAGAGTACTGTTCTTACACCAGGGGTGTGTAGAGTACTGTTCTTACACCAGGGGTGTGTAGAGTACTGTTCTTACACCAGGGGTGTGTAGAGTACTGCTCTTACACCAGGGGTGTGTAGAGTACTGTTCTTACACCAGGGGTGTGTAGAGTACTGCTCTTACACCAGGGGTGTGTAGAGTACTGTTCTTACACCAGGGGTGTGTAGAGTACTGCTCTTACACCAGGGCTGTGTAGAGTACTGTTCTTACACCAGGGGTGTGTAGAGTACTGTTCTTACACCAGGGGTGTGTAGAGTACTGCTCTTACACCAGGGGTGTGTAGAGTACTGTTCTTACACCAGGGGTGTGTAGAGTACTGTTCTTACACCAGGGGTGTGTAGAGTACTGCTCTTACACCAGGGGTGTGTAGAGTACTGTTCTTACACCAGGGGTGTGTAGAGTACTGCTCTTACACCAGGGGTGTGTAGAGTACTGTTCTTACACCAGGGGTGTGTAGAGTACTGCTCTTACACCAGGGCTGTGTAGAGTACTGCTCTTACACCAGGGCTGTGTAGAGTACTGTTCTTACACCAGGGGTGTGTAGAGTACTGTTCTTACACCAGGGGTGTGTAGAGTACCGCTCTTACACCAGGGGTGTGTAGAGTACCGCTCTTACACCAGGGGTGTGTAGAGTACCGCTCTTACACCAGGGGTGTGTAGAGTACTGTTCTTACACCAGGGGTGTGTAGAGTACTGTTCTTACACCAGGGGTGTGTAGAGTACTGCTCTTACACCAGGGGTGTGTAGCGTACTGCTCTTACACCAGGGGTGTGTAGAGTACTGTTCTTACACTAGGGGTGTGTAGAGTACTGCTCTTACACCAGGGGTGTGTAGAGTACTGCTCTTACACCAGGGGTGTGTAGAGTACTGTTCTTACACCAGGGGTGTGTAGAGTACTGCTCTTACACCAGGGGTGTGTAGAGTACTGTTCTTACACCAGGGGTGTGTAGAGTACTGTTCTTACACCAGGGGTGTGTAGAGTACTGTTCTTACACCAGGGGTGTGTAGAGTACCGCTCTTACACCAGGGGTGTGTAGAGTACCGCTCTTACACCAGGGGTGTGTAGAGTACCGCTCTTACACCAGGGGTGTGTAGAGTACTGTTCTTACACCAGGGGTGTGTAGAGTACTGCTCTTACACCAGGGGTGTGTAGAGTACTGTTCTTACACCAGGGGTGTGTAGAGTACTGCTCTTACACCAGGGCTGTGTAGAGTACTGTTCTTACACCAGGGGTGTGTAGAGTACTGTTCTTACACCAGGGGTGTGTAGAGTACCGCTCTTACACCAGGGGTGTGTAGAGTACCGCTCTTACACCAGGGGTGTGTAGAGTACCGCTCTTACACCAGGGGTGTGTAGAGTACTGTTCTTACACCAGGGGTGTGTAGAGTACTGTTCTTACACCAGGGGTGTGTAGAGTACTGCTCTTACACCAGGGGTGTGTAGCGTACTGCTCTTACACCAGGGGTGTGTAGAGTACTGTTCTTACACCAGGGGTGTGTAGAGTACTGCTCTTACACCAGGGGTGTGTAGAGTACTGTTCTTACACCAGGGGTGTGTAGAGTACTGCTCTTACACCAGGGGTGTGTAGAGTACTGTTCTTACACCAGGGGTGTGTAGAGTACTGTTCTTACACCAGGGGTGTGTAGAGTACCGCTCTTACACCAGGGGTGTGTAGAGTACCGCTCTTACACCAGGGGTGTGTAGAGTACCGCTCTTACACCAGGGGTGTGTAGAGTACTGTTCTTACACCAGGGGTGTGTAGAGTACTGCTCTTACACCAGGGGTGTGTAGAGTACTGTTCTTACACCAGGGGTGTGTAGAGTACTGCTCTTACACCAGGGCTGTGTAGAGTACTGTTCTTACACCAGGGGTGTGTAGAGTACTGTTCTTACACCAGGGGTGTGTAGAGTACCGCTCTTACACCAGGGGTGTGTAGAGTACCGCTCTTACACCAGGGGTGTGTAGAGTACCGCTCTTACACCAGGGGTGTGTAGAGTACTGTTCTTACACCAGGGGTGTGTAGAGTACTGCTCTTACACCAGGGGTGTGTAGAGTACCGCTCTTACACCAGGGGTGTGTAGAGTAGTTATTACACCAGGGGTGTGTAGAGTACTGCTCTTACACCAGGGGTGTGTAGAGTACCGCTCTTACACCAGGGGTGTGTAGCGTACTGCTCTTACACCAGGGGTGTGTAGAGTACTGCTCTTACACCAGGGGTGTGTAGAGTACTGCTCTTACACCAGGGGTGTGTAGAGTACTGCTCTTACACCAGGGGTGTGTAGAGTACCGCTCTTACACCAGGGGTGTGTAGAGTACTGTTCTTACACCAGGGGTGTGTAGAGTACTGCTCTTACACCAGGGGTGTGTAGAGTACTGCTCTTACACCAGGGGTGTGTAGAGTACTGCTCTTACACCAGGGGTGTGTAGAGTACTGCTCTTACACCAGGGGTGTGTAGAGTACTGCTCTTACACCAGGGGTGTGTAAAGTACTGCTCTTACACCAGGGGTGTGTAGAGTACTGCTCTTACTCCAGGGGTGTGTAGAGTACTGCTCTTACACCAGGGGTGTGTAGAGTACTGCTCTTACACCAGGGGTGTGTAGAGTACTGCTCTTACACCAGGGGTGTGTAGAGTACTGCTCTTACACCAGGGGTGTGTAGAGTACCGCTCTTACACCAGGGGTGTGTAGAGCACCGCTCTTACACCAGGGGTGTGTAGCGTACTGCTCTTACACCAGGGGTGTGTAGAGAACTGCTCTTACACCAGGGGTGTGTAGAGCACTGCTCTTACACCAGGGGTGTGTAGAGCACTGCTCTTACACCAGGGGTGTGTAGAGTACCGCTCTTACACCAGGGGTGTGTAGAGTACTGCTCTTACACCAGGGGTGTGTAGAGTACTGCTCTTACACCAGGGGTGTGTAGAGTACTGCTCTTACACCAGGGGTGTGTAGAGTACTGCTCTTACACCAGGGGTGTGTAGAGTACCGCTCTTACACCAGGGGTGTGTAGCGTACTGCTCTTACACCAGGGGTGTGTAGAGTACTGCTCTTACACCAGGGGTGTGTAGAGTACTGCTCTTACACCAGGGGTGTGTAGAGTACCGCTCTTACACCAGGGGTGTGTAGAGTACTGCTCTTACACCAGGGGTGTGTAGAGTACTGCTCTTACACCAGGGGTGTGTAGAGTACTGCTCTTACACCAGGGGTGTGTAGAGTACCGCTCTTACACCAGGGGTGTGTAGAGTACCGCTCTTACACCAGCGGTGTGTAGCGTACTGCTCTTACACCAGGGGTGTGTAGAGTACTGCTCTTACACCAGGGGTGTGTAGAGTACTGCTCTTACACCAGGGGTGTGTAGAGTACCGCTCTTACACCAGGGGTGTGTAGCGTACTGCTCTTACACCAGGGGTGTGTAGCGTACTGCTCTTACACCAGGCGTGTGGAGTACTGCTCTTACACCAGGGGTGTGTAGAGTACTGCTCTTACACCAGGGGTGTGTAGCGTACTGCTCTTACACCAGGGGTGTGTAGAGTACCGCTCTTACACCAGGGGTGTGTAGAGTACCGCTCTTACACCAGGCGTGTGGAGTACTGCTCTTACACCAGGGGTGTGTAGAGTACTGCTCTTACACCAGGGGTGTGTAGAGTACTGCTCTTACACCAGGGGTGTGTAGAGTACTGCTCTTACACCAGGCGTGTGGAGTACTGCTCTTACACCAAGGGTGTGTAGAGTACTGCTCTTACACCAGGGGTGTGTAGAGTACCGCTCTTACACCAGGGGTGTGTAGAGTACCGCTCTTACACCAGGGGTGTGTAGAGTACCGCTCTTACACCACGGGTGTGTAGAGTACCGCTCTTACACCAGGGGTGTGTAGAGTACTGCTCTTACACCAGGGGTGTGTAGAGTACTGCTCTTACACCAGGGGTGTGTAGAGTACTGCTCTTACACCAGGGATGTGTAGAGTACTGCTCTTACACCAGGGGTGTGTAGAGTACTGCTCTTACACCAGGGGTGTGTAGAGTACTGCTCTTACACCAGGGGTGTGTAGAGTACTGCTCTTACACCAGGGGTGTGTAGAGTACTGCTCTTACACCAGGGGTGTGTAGAGTACTGCTCTTACACCAGGGGTGTGTAGAGTACTGCTCTTACACCAGGGGTGTGTAGAGTACTGCTCTTACTCCAGGGGTGTGTAGAGTACTGCTCTTACACCAGGGGTGTGGAGTACTGCTCTTACACCAGGGGTGTGTAGAGTACTGCTCTTACACCAGGGGTGTGTAGAGTACTGCTCTTACACCAGGGGTGTGTAGAGTACTGCTCTTACACCAGGGGTGTGTAGAGTACTGCTCTTACACCAGGGGTGTGTAGAGTACTGCTCTTACACCAGGGGTGTGTAGAGTACTGCTCTTACACCAGGGGTGTGTACTGAGTGTGTACTGCTCTTACACCAGGGTGTGTAAATTACTGCTCTTACACCAGGGGTGTGTAGAGTACTGCTCTTACACCAGGGGTGTGTAGAGTACTGCTCTTACACCAGGGGTGTGTAGAGTACTGCTCTTACACCAGGGGTGTGTACTGCTCTTACACCAGGGGTGTGTAAATTACTGCTCTTACACCAGGGGTGTGTAGAGTACTGCTCTTACACCAGGGGTGTGTAGAGTACTGCTCTTACACCAGGGGTGTGTAGAGTACTGCTCTTATACCAGGGGTGTGTAGAGTACTGCTCTTATACCAGGGGTGTGTAGAGTACAGCTCTTAAACCAGGGGCGTGTAGAGTACTGCTCTTAAACCAGGGGTGTGTAGAGTACTGCTCTTAAACCAGGGGTGTGTAGAGTACTGCTCTTACACCAGGGGTGTGTAGAGTACTGCTCTTACACCAGGGGTGTGTAGAGTACTGCTCTTAAACCAGTGTTTTGTAGAGTACTGCTCTTACACCAGTGGTGTGTAGAGTACTGCTCTTACACCAGTGTTTTGTAGAGTACTGGTCTTACACCAGGGGTGTGTAGAATACTGCTCTTACACCAGGGGTGTGTAGAGTACTACTCTTACACCAGTGTTTTGTAGAGTTCTGCTCTTACACCAGGGGTGTGTAGAGTACTGCTCTTACACCAGTGGTTTGTAGAGTGCTGCTCTTACACCAGGAGTGTGTAGAGTACTGCTCTTACACCAGTGGTTTGTACAGTACTGCTCTTAAACCAGGGGTGTG
Source organism: Cherax quadricarinatus (assembly GCF_038502225.1). Lineage (NCBI taxonomy): Eukaryota > Metazoa > Arthropoda > Malacostraca > Decapoda > Parastacidae > Cherax > Cherax quadricarinatus. The sequence continues at coordinate 14,647,609 of NC_091299.1, read as the reverse complement.
TAGAGTACTGCTCTTACACCAGGGGTGTGTAGAGTACTGCTCTTAAACCAGGGGTGTGTAGAGTACTGCTCTTACACCAGTGTTTTGTAGAGTACTGCTCTTACACCAGCGGTGTGTAGAGTACTGCTCTTACACCAGGGGTGTGTAGAGTACTGCTCTTACACCAGTGTTTTGTAGAGTATTGCTCTTACACCAGGGGTGTGTAGAGTACTGCTCTTACACCAGTGTTTTGTAGAGTACTGCTCTTACACCAGGGGTGTGTAGAGTACTGCTATTACACCAGGGGTGTGTAGACTACTGCTCTTACACCAGTGTTTTGTAGAGTACTGCTTTTACACCAGGGGTGTGTAGAGTACTGCTCTTACACCAGGGGTGTGTAGAGTACTGCTCTTACACCAGGGGTGTGTAGAGTACTGCTCTTACACCAGGGGTGTGTAGAGTACTGCTCTTACACCAGGGGTGTGTAGAGTACTGCTCTTACACCAGGGGTGTGTAGAGTACTGCTCTTATACCAGGGGTGTGTAGAGTACTGCTCTTACACCAGGGGTGTGTAGAGAACTGCTCTTACACCAGGGGTGTGTAGAGTACTGCTCTTACACCAGGGGTGTGTAGAGTACTGCTCTTACACCAGGGGTGTGTAGAGTACTGCTCTTATACCAGGGGTGTGTAGAGTACTGCTCTTACACCAGGGGTGTGTAGAGTACTGCTCTTACACCAGTGTTTTGTAGCGTACTGCTCTTACACCAGGAGTGTGTAGAGTACTGCTCTTACACCAGGGGTGTGTAGAGTACTGCTCTTACTCCAGGGGTGTGTAGAGTACTGCTCTTACACCAGGGGCGTGTAGAGTACTGCTCTTACACCAGGGGTGTGTAGAGTACTGCTCTTATACCAGGGGTGTGTAGAGTACTGCTCTTACAACAGTGGTGTGCAGAGTACTGCTCTTACAACAATGGTGTGTAGAGTACTGCTCTTACAACAGTGGTGTGCAGAGTACTGCTCTTACAACAATGGTGTGTAGAGTACTGCTCTTACAACAGTGGTGTGCAGAGTAATGCTCTTACAACAGTGGTGTGTAGAGTACTGCTCTTACACCAGGGGTGTGTTGAGCACATCTCTTACACCAGGAGTGTGTAGATTACTGCTCTTACACAAGGGTGTGTAGATTACTGCTCTTACACCAGGGGTGTGTAGAGTACTGCTCTTACACCAGGGGTGTATGTCGCTACTAAGGCTGTAGTAGCGACTATGGTAGCAGCAGCGGTATCAACAGCGATGTGTTAACAACAAAGGTAACAATGCAGCAGCTGTATGTAATGGTAGTGTAGACTGTAGAGGTAAAGAGAAACCACCTTGTCCGTGATTACCAGGTAGAGCAGCGAGTTAGTAGTAAGGCAGGATATGAACTAACGTACACTAGATGTGGTTTATTTGGCAGAATGTGTTTCTCCAGGCAGACACAGATAAGGGCGAGTCAAGGCCAGAGCTGAGCTGATGATCCAAGCAGGGCTGAGGCAAGAGCGAGGAGGACCAGGCAGTCTAGTGTACTAACACTAATTCAGTACAGGCCACCTAGCGAGGCCTATGAGAAAACAGACCTAGGCAGGGGTTGTGAAATTAGTGATAGGAACACCATTACATGTAAGAGAAGCAACGGCGGTAACAGCAGCAACGGTGGCAACAACAGCGGCAGCAGTAAAAGCAGGGAGGGGATTAGCAGCAGTGATGGTAACAGCAGCAGTGATAGTAATAACAGCAGTGATGGTGGTAACAGTAGTGATGGTAAAAGCAGCAGTGACGGTAACAGCAGCAGTGATGGTAAAAGCAGCAGTGATGGCAATACCTGGATTACCTGGAGGTTATTCCGGGGATCAACGCCCCCGCGGCCCGGTCCATGACCAGGCTTCCCGATGAATCAGGGCCTGATCAACTAGGCTGTTACTGCTAGCCGCACGCAGTCCAACGTACGAGCCACAGCCCGGCTGATCCGGCACTGACTTTAGTAGCAGGAACGGTGGCAACAACAGCGGCAGCGGTAAAACCAGCAATGGTGTTAACAGCAGCAGCGACGGTAGTAACAGAAGCAGCAGCAGCGACGGTAGTAACAGAAGCATCAGCAGGGACGGTAGTAACAACAGTAGTGATGGTAGTAACAACAGCAGTGATGGTAGTAACATCAGGAGTAGCGACTGCGGCACTGGCACTAACTACAAATGTTTCAGCTGTAGCGGCTGCGGCAGTGGAGGAGGTAACAGTAGATACGGTGGCAACAATAGTGGCAACGATAACGGCTATGGTAGTAGCAGCAGCAGGAGGAAAGATAACAGCAGTTATATTGAGAGCGACTGTGGCAGTACTAACAGTAGCGGCAATGATGGCAGCGTCAAGGGCAACAGCAGTGGCAGCAGTAGCGGCGGCGGGGGATGTGGCAGTGCTAGCAGCGACGGGGGCGGTGGCAACATCTAATATCAGTGGGCCGAGGTTAGAGCGCCTTAGCTATTCATGGGTTCTTGCAAGACTTGTGTCCATGACTGCAGTGTGACCTTCCAAATACACTTGATGCCACCCCCATCTACAATAACCCCGCTCACAGCTTTCCCCATTCACAATAACCCCTCTCATAAATGCTCCCCGCCCACAATAACTCCTTTCATAGACGCCCCCTCTCACCAACAGCAACCCCTCTCACTGCCCCCGATACCGCCCCTCCCCACAATACTTTTCTCGCCTCCTGCCACCATTGCCCAGCTCACAATACACTTGCAGGACCCACAGCAACAATGCATGTGTTATCCACTGAGACAATCACACTGTATGGCATAGAACGACACCAAACTCATCATAGAAGAGGATAACAGAACCAGAAGATGCCTAGAAACAGCAGCAACTTGTAAGGGTAGTACAGTACAGAGGAAAATCGAGGTGTTTTCATCACAGCAAAGACTTTAACACACATTATTTTACATGTACGGCTAACAGCCCATAACGAGGTACTATCCCAACACACCTCCAACGATATGAACTTCATTAATGGACCAGGAACCTGACACATTTCTCATTCCACTGACTTCTTTTTTACCCACCACTAAAATTCTTGATCAGGTGACATTCCACCTCTCCTTCCAGGAGTATTTACATGTGTTAAATCTAATCCTCTGCCTGTCGTGACTAAGCTCTATTTAGAGCAAAATGCCTAAACAAACGCTTGGTCTGCAAGCTAATGTATTTGTCCTCGTAGGATTTCTGTTGCTTTTAAAGTGTCTAGAGATCTACAGTGAGCTAGGGGACCTTCTTCAGGTTGCATTGTGACTTATCTATTAAGAATGTGACGGTTGAAGGCCTGGGGATATCAATGGGTTTCTCCCTGCCTGATAGTCAAGATGATAGCTCCAACCGCCAAGGTTGGAGGAAAAGGTTATGCAATCCAGGTATCCTGTAATCGTAGCCACCACTGGAGGCTGGGTCCGGGGCCAGGGGGTGGGTTCATGGGTCCCGCTATGGCACACCATATGTGGGATCCAAGGTTGGGAACAATGACCCCACGGTCCAGGCTGGGACCAATTATCCCCCAGCGTCCAGGCTGGGATCAATGACCCCATAGTCCAGGCTGGGACCAATTACCCCGTAGTCCACTCTGGGACCAATGACCCCATAGTCCAGGCTGGGACCAATTACCCCATAGTCTATGTTGGGATCAATGACCCCATAGTCCAGGCTGGGACCAATGACCCCGTAGTCCAGGTTGGGACAAATTACCCCATAGTCCAGGTTGGGACGAATGACCCCATAGTCTAGGTTGGGACCAATGACCCCGTAGTCCAGGTTGAGACCAATGACCCCGTAGTCCAGGTTGGGACCAATGACCCCGTAGTCCAGGTTGGGACCAATGACCCCACAGTCCAGGTTGGGACCAATGACCCCACAGTCCAGGTTGGGACCAATGACCCCGTAGTCCAGGTTGGGACCAATGACCCCACAGTCCAGGTTGGGACCAATGACCCCACAGTCCAGGTTGGGACCAATGACCCCGTAGTCTAGGTTGGGACCAATGACCCCGTAGTCTAGGTTGGAACCAATGACCCCGTAGTCTAGGTTGGGACCAATGACCCCGTAGTCTAGGTTGGGACCAATGACCCCGTAGTCTAGGTTGGGACCAATGACCCCGTAGTCTAGGTCGGGACCAATGACCCAGTAGTCCAGGTTGGGACCAATGATCCCGTAGTCTAGGTTGGGACCAATGACCCCGTAGTCCAGGTTGGGACCAATGACCCCGTAGTCCAGGTTGGGACCAATGACCCCGTAGTCTAGGTTGGGACCAATGACCCCGTAGTCTAGGTCGGGACCAATGACCCAGTAGTCCAGGTTGGGACCAATGATCCCGTAGTCTAGGTTGGGACCAATGACCCCGTAGTCCAGGTTGGGACCAATGACCCCGTAGTCCAGGTTGGGACCAACACTACACGCTCTGATCACAACCTCATGGAGGTGCAAAAGGAGCACAGAAGGCTGACCATATCCGAGAACCTAACGAACAGGTGACAGAGGCCACGAACACGGCAGGATGGATTATGAGGACTTTCGAAACTCTTCGAATCACTTGTGCTCTCACGAATATTGTTTGAATATTGTTCTGTGGTCATCGCCTTGAAAGACAGAAGAGAGAGAAGAACTGGAATATGTAGAGGTCATATACTTCCCACGCAGAATCAATAAATCTAAACTACTGAGAACACCACAAAGAACTTAGATTCTTCTCTCTGGAACTGAGAAAAGTTACCTGACTATATATACACGAGATACTAGAAAGCCTGGTTCCTAACCACCAAACTGCTATAGCAACTGAAGAGTGAAAAATATAGGGAAAGTGGGAAACAATTAGAGAACAGTGTCAACACCAATGGCTCAAGACTCTTCAACATACTATTAGTAGGTATCACAAGTACTGCTGGAACGAAGACAGATGTTTACAAGAGGCTGGGCAAGTTCCTTCTACAAGTGCCAGATCAACTTGGTTGTAGGTTGTAAGTCGCTGGTAAAGTAGGGTACAGTTGTAGGCTGTCACTGGCAACACTGTGTATCATCAGAGTCAGGTAATGAAGGACCTACCAGCCTGCCATCTCCATTACCTTAATTACACCAGGCTCACCCCATCAGACCTTCATCAAGGACCACGGGATGAGCAGTAATGACTCTGCTGGCTGTTGTATGATGAACCATCTTGTAGGGCATTGTAGGATGAACCCTCCGTGCCTCCAACATTAACACTAAACTAGACTAAGTTCACTCTACCTATACTCACTGAGTTGTGCTTGCGGGGGCCGAGACTCAGCTCCCGGCCCCGCTACCTAAATTACTTTGAGAGATATCAATGATTTCTGGCCCCCTGGGCCTCATTATATTTAACCTTGAAGCTGTGGATCGAGTTTGTGAAGATCAACTCTAGTGTATCTTGATTCTAGGAGGCTCTGTTATCTGTTAACCGGTTCGATGCAAACATTTCACAGTCTTAGTAGTTCCCTGGTAAGTTTGGTAAGTTACTATTGGGCTAGACTACCTTCCTGTACTATTACTGGTATAATGTTCTCCAGGACTACCTTCCTGTACTATTACTGGTATAATGTTGTCCAGGACTACCTTCCTGTACTATTACTGGCATAATGTTGCCCAGGACTACCTTCCTGTACTATTACTGGTATGTTCTCCAGGACTATCTTCCTGTACTATTACTGGTATAATGTTGTCCAGGACTACCTTCCTGTACTATTACTGGCATAATGTTGTCCAGGACTACCTTCCTGTACTATTACTGGCATAATGTTGTCCAGGACTACCTTCCTGTACTATTACTGGTATAATGTTGTCCAGGACTACCTTCCTGTACTATTACTGGTATAATGTTGTCCAGGACTACCTTCCTGTACTATTACTGGCATAATGTTGTCCAGGACTACCTTCCTGTACTATTACTGGTATAATGTTCTCCAGGACTACCTTCCTGTACTATTACTGGTATAATGTTTTCCAGGACTACCTTCCTGTACTACTACTGGTATAATGTTCTCCAGGACTACCTTCCTGTACTATTACTGGTATAATGTTCTCCAGGACTACCTTCCTGTACTATTACTGGCATAATGTTGTCCAGGACTACCTTCCTGTACTATTACTGTTGTCCATGACTACCTTCCTGTACTATTACTGGTATGTTTTCCAGGACTAGCTTCCTGTACTACTACTGGTATAATGTTGTCCAGGACTACTTTCCTGTACTATTACTGGTATAATGTTGTCCAGGACTACCTTCCTGTACTATTACTGGTATAATGTTCTCCAGGACTACCTTCCTGTACTACTATTGGTATAATGTTCTCCAGGACTACCTTCCTGTACTACTGGTATAATGTTGTCCAGGACTACTTTCCTGTACTATTACTGGTATAATGTTGTCCAGGACTACCTTCCTGTACTATTACTGGTATAATGTTACCCAGGACTACCTTCCTGTACTATTACTGGTATAATGTTGTCCAGGACTACCTTCCTGTACTATTACTGGTATAATGTCCAGCATTTTCCGTTTGGGAGACTAAAACCGTCAAAGAGAATATTTGGTATAGGAGTCTCAAGAATTTCAAAGCGCCTTTCTAGCTTCCTTATGTATTTAGTAAATTCCTTTGCCGTTGCTGATGGTGCTTTTATACATGAGGATAATTTGCCAAGTTTTCGGTTTCCACTTTCCTTGCACTTCTACCAGATCTGATATTTTTAACAATGTCACACAGAGACCTACTCCTCCCTGAAACTATTTACTCTATCACATCTATACAGATTATATTATGGGACAGAGCCTTCACTGTCAAAGAAATCTCTAATATGTATTTCTATAAAGCTCCAAACATTTCATTTGTCTCTATTATTATTATTATTACAATCAAGGGGGAAGCGCTAAACCCGGAGGATTATACAGCGCCTGGGGGGGATGTGGAAGGCATTCAGGCTTAATTTGGGGAACTGGAGCACAGATCCAATTCCCTAAATCAAGAGCCCCTCACCAACATCAAGGAACCTTCCTTGAGGGGATTTGTCTCTATGAAGAGGCCATTTCTGAAAGGAACTTAATTTTTCATCTTTGATTTTATGCCTTGAGTACTGACAAGAAAGATAATTCGTCCTAGGTTGCTTTGAACTGACTTTTTGCTGATTTATTAGTGATTGAGAAAGCAGTTTAGCTAAGACTCGTGCCAGGGTGCCTCTTGTAAATACTCCTGAACTAACTACGGCTGGTCCTAAATTCATTACATAAAATTCAACTTATCACAGCTGGTGCTGGTTCACTTCCCACACTAACACTACAGCTGGTGCTAGATACGTTAGCAACACTCACCTGTGTTCGACTCAACTGGGCTATTTCCTGCTCTCAGTACCAAGCAAGAATATATGTTGTGGAGAAGGAGCACGTGAACACCAGCTGAGGACCAGTGTATACACACAGCTGCCAGGCACACACCACAGTCACCACCTGTGTGGTGGTGGTGGTGCCACCATTAGGTAGTTGTGGTGGTGGTGGCACCACTAGGTAGTTGTGGTGGTGGTGGCACCACTAGGTAGTTGTGGTGGTGGTGGCACCACTAGGTAGTTGTGGTGGTGGTGGCACCACTAGATAGTTGTGGTGGTGGTGTCACCGCTTAGTAGTTGTGGTGGTGGTATCACCACTTAGTAGCTGTGGTGGCGGTGGTGACTACACCAGTAAATGTGGTGTCAAGGAGTGGTGGAGTCAGTGGAGGAGGGTAGTGAAGAATAGTGTGTTGAGGTCAGCAGTCGAGTATAGAGTTGCAGCAGTGAGAGTCGTGTACACAGTTAATGAGCCAATTGCAATCTCTGTAATGAAGCCCCGAGGGAGAGAGACCGTGGCGGTGTTGAGACGGCCACACTTTTTTTTCAACAAAATGGGGCATATGAGCAGCGTGCTACTATCCTATTCTATGCGAGTCATATAATGGGAACAAAAACTAGCTACGTTTCCTTGTCACATTCCATCGCAGAAGATGGGTTTCGCACATGGGGTAATGAACTCTGTCAACCTGAGCTGAGCAATTTGAGTAGGGTGATGAGGCTATTATCGTCAAGCGTTTTACTGAAGGTTCGCTAGTTATGCCAGGGTAAGTTTCCCTTCTAGCAGAGATGGAGTTACTATTACTTTAATAGAGCATGATCTTCTTGCTCCAAATTCATTATGACTTAGGATGTGTAGGTCATGTATTTCCAATAGAAACATTACCCTTTCAAAGATTTTATCTCATATAATATATGGGACAAACCGGTCATGGAAAATATCACCAACGCTTCAGGAAAGGATAAAGTTCGTCTCCTAGCGGTAAAGGCACCACACTCAGGAGATTTCCTTTTAACTGTTCCCAATTCCTTCCTGCACTCGACTCGACCCATAGGCCATTCGGATTTATGTTGCTCTTCGCCTAGCCGCCCCCATCCTCACCGAACATAGGTCTATTTGTGGCAGGGCGACGGCTGATAAATTCGGACTTCATGGTCTCGTGTGTCACACATCAGAAGGGAAGTATGCTAGACATGAGGAGGTCAAAGACAAAGAGAAGTCTGTTGCCCTGCTCAACGGGAACCCCAAGTATAGAGGTCTGACGGTAGTCAAAAGCGTCCTGATGAACCCACTATGCTACCCTGGAAGGATGGTCAGCAGATTGCCTAGACCTACACCTGTGCTGTCTTACTGGCAGACACCTACCTACCATACTCTGAAGCTGAAGGGGATAGAGCCGCCAGCTACAAGGACACCTAGAAGACCCGAAAATATGAAGGCCTGCCCTCCCCCCCCTTAAACTCAAGAACTCATTTAAAATTAAGCCCTTTCTAAAATTTTCTCTTAAACGGTTAAAGATATATTTTTTTCATTTATGTTAACGTAAAAATTAATACTTTTGTTCCGAAAGAACCTTAGAAAACTTACCTAACCTTATTATAACAAGCGCAATTTAATTTAGCCTAATCCAACTAAATATATTTTAGATAAGTTTACAATAATTTAATAATAAACAAACACAATGAAACATATTTTTGTCGTTAGGTTCAGAATGATTTTTGCGAAATTATTGCATACACAAATTTTCGCTTGTCTTATTCCACAAGAAGAGCGTTGCTATTTAAGCCCAGATCGCAAGTTTTACCTATTCGGCACGACATATATATGCAGAATTTCTTGAAAAAAAAAAAGTTGTGTGGGTCTTCACTATAGTACAACAAACTATGTACAACAGACTTAAGGCCATAAGAATATTGCTATATTTTTTTTTAACTGCCAGCGTGTGATAAAAGGTAAAGGTTTAAGCTCATACTTAGATTTCCAATTTTTTTCTATAAAAGAACTATTACAGCAATATATATCTTTGAATTGATGAAGCGAACATTATAACTGTAATAATCATCCAAGTAAGATTATAAACATGTGTACTGGAGGACTTTAAGGGGCACGTCAGTTCCCCCGATTTCTGTTATTTTTCCCCTATAATCTACCTTGTCTATAATTACTATCGCATTTGCTTTGTCCCCAAAGATTTGTTAAGTTATACCATGAATTAAGGAAAGATCCTAGACTTCACCTTACGAAAGTAGACAAAGCAAATGTGATAGTAATTATGGACAAGGTAGATATTAGGGGAAAAGTAACGTATTATTAGGACACAGGGAAACTCACGCACTTCTTAGACTTTTACACAAATAACCCGCACATAGGAGAAATAAACTAACGACGACGCTTCGGTCCTACTTGAACCATTAACTGTTCTTCCAGTCACAGTATTCACACGCACTCAATCATGCTCAGCTCCATATATCAAAGAATTCACAACAAAACAGAAACGGCAAAGCCAGTGGATACAGAAACTAGGGTGGGGTAAACTGATACAGCAACATACAGGTCACTAAAAAAAATGATTTTTGTTTAATTGGACAGCCTACAACTGGGTAAGGTTCTAAACTACATACACACTACGCTAAGAGTGTAATGGAGTGAGAGAATTGGGAGGAAGTGTAAAATTAACCCAGTGCAAAGCAGCAGCGCCATCAACACAATAAGAAAACAGTGTGTCAGCTCAACATCATTGGCCCTTCAACATAATATAACAGATGTTAGGAACACTGCAGGGACAAGTGTGGAAGTTTTCAACCAGGCTGTGATGACTATGTAAGCCAACGAACCGCCAACAGCAACAGATTGGTTCAACACGCAACCAGCAAGCCTGGCCCCAGACTTACCTGCGAAAATTAAAAAAAACATGAAAGTGGTCACAGGTATATACCTGAAGTCTACGCAGACTTGTAGATACTAGTTCTGATTGCAGGCTTCTATCCTTAACCACACCAATGATTTACAATATTGTGAAATTCTCATTTCAAACACTGACCCCCCTCTGTTCGACCCCCCCGTTTCCTAGAAGGGAAGACCACTCACTAAGGAGAATCTCTTAACACGTTTCTGGGCTGCTCTGCTTTAACATATACTGTTCCTGGCATAATATGGTCAAGCTTGTTTTTTATTTGACTGGTCACAAGAAACATTGCTTCTAGGCACTGAGCGCTATCATATGTAATTAAGAGTGAGTTAGAGAAGACAACTCGAGGTAAGTTCATCACATTAGCATATTATTATTATTTATCATCGAATGAGGACCTTTAAATGGTTGTCTGATCCCCCCCCCCCTCCCACACACACCAACTTTCCGTTATTTTGCTTCTAAGGCCAAAAGGCTTGAGCCGATGGGGTTTAAATTTTCAACGGTGGTGTACAGCGACTAGGACAAGATTCTAAGAACAACAAATATGTGCAAAAGTGCCTTGTAACCAAAGCTGCTGAACCCATTCCCAGCATCCTAGAGTGATTCTAATAACGTTCAGAACCCTCAGCGGTGCAGCTTCAAATATTCAAAAAATGGTGCCTCATAATCTGACAACGAGGGAAATTTTCATTTTCGTTAAATCACGTTAAATATAATTGAATTTAACTCTTCAGAATAGCTTAAATATTTAACGGCCGACGTCTCTTACTGCTAAGAATGTTTGAGTGCTGCTAGATTTGTCAATGCACTTAATTTGTTACGAAACTTTGAATGCTTGCAATAACTGGGAAAGGTCTCTTCTGATCGGCATCAAACTTCCAGCTCTGTTGTGTTTTCCTTAAGCAAGGTTCGCCTGTTAATGGGCTCCATAGGTCACAATATTATTAAGTAAACAGTGATATTAATTCCATAAGAATGCCTAGTCTTATCAACTTCAAAATACTAACGTTGATACTTGCCTTAAGAAGAATGACGTACTATGACCGTTTACATTGTTTAGGTGTAAACTTGAAATTTTAATGAGGTTGTTAAAAACTTGCAGTCGTTGGATACAGAGCAATTACTGAAAAATGCCTTTTCTGATAGGCTTCAAACTTTCAGTGTTGGTGGGTTTTATTAAAAGAAAGCTTGGCTTTCACTTTCAGTTATGTACATTTTAAATTGCCAATTTTATTAAATAGCTTTCCAAGTAATAACTTGAGAAAGCCTCTTCTGGTCGGGTTCAAACCCAGAGGTACTACCATATCTTAAGTGAAAGTATTTCTGTACAAAATTTGGGATTTACATGTGCCAATTATTAATTTTACTTATTACTTTTATTAATCTGAACTTTTTTAAAACTATATACTTTTTGTCTTAAGAGGATTGTAGAGATTTTAAATAGAACAAAACTACAAAAAATAAAATTGAACCTTAATACTCAAGGTGACATCAAAGCTGCCACAGTGAGCTACTGAAGGCGATGTCAGAGCTGCCATAGTGAGCTACTGAAGGCGATGTTAGAGCTGCCACAGTGAGCTACTGAAGGCGATGTCAGAGCTGCCACAGTGAGCTACTGAAGGTGATATCAGAGCTGCCACACCGAGCTACTGAAGGTGATGTGAGAGTTGCCAAAGCGATCTAGAGTCTCCTCTTTCTCTAAACTGCTCCAAGCATTTCCTTTGTAACTTCGGAACGCCTTATCCAATCGGCTTCAAATTTTTAACCCTGGTCAACTATTATACTATCCAGGCATACCTTTCCCGGATTGTGCAACAACCGAAATACAGCTAGATGATGATGATGATAATAATAATAATAATAATAATAATTTTATTACATTCATGAGGAAACGCTTAACTGAGGATCACAGTGCCCGGGGAACTGCGAGGTTATCAGGTTTGATCCAGGGAACGATAGCACCAATCCAATGGATAAAGAGCCCATCAAAGTTATCGGAGATTCCTGGTTGAAGGCAGTAGAGAAGCCAGCATGAGCAGCACGGGATGTAGGAGAGGAGGCTGGCAGCTTCCAGAGAGTAACAACAAAGGAAGACCGTCCACCCATATTGAGCGGCGCCCGGCAGCCAGGTCAGCGCTGGGGGGGAAGGCAGGAAGGCGTAGACTGCTACTGCTACTATGGTGGTGGTGGCGGCTGTTGCTACTACTACTACTACTGCGGCGGTGATGGAGGCGGCTGTTGCTGTTACTACTTCTGCTATTACTACCCTTGCTTATAATGCTGCTGCTGAAGAAGAATGAGACGCTTGTGCAACATTTGGGAATCTGTATTGTGAACACGTTTCGCCAGCCAGTGACTTCAGTCCAATACAGAGAAGAACGGTGGAAGATGAGGAGTTTGAGGTAATCAGTCCCTCAGGCTGGAGTCGATGTGTTCAGTCTATCAGTTTTGAAAAATGTACAACATATGCGCAGAGAACTAGCTTACATACTGTAGTCAGGCGAGTTCCCAAATATTACACAAGTGTCTCAGTCTTCAACTTGTCGCTTTTGTAAACCATTTACAACAGAACTGCTGCTGTTATTACTGCTGTTGCTGCCGCTACTATTATTCCTACTGTTGTTATTACTACTACTGCTGCTACTGCAACTATTTCTACTGATGCTGCCGCTATTATTATTGCTGCTGCTACTATTTCTACTGCTGCAGCCCAGTATATCACAGACGAGCTATGTATATATTATACAAAAGGGGTCTCGGTGCTTCTTTTAGCCCAGCCATATATTGTCTAATCCAGTTTCACAGAGAAGTACTTCCACCACCTCTACCAAACACAACACTTCCAACACTACCACTACCACCACAACAGTACCACCACTATCACCACCAAGCACAACACTACTACAACTACCACCACCACTACCATTACCACCAATCACACTACTACAACTACCACTACCATCACGATCAAGCACAACACTACCACCACTACCTTCACTAGCATGCACAACACTACCACCACTACTACTACTACCACCATCACCACCAATCACAACACTACTACAACTACCACTACCATCACGATCAAGCACAACACTACCACCACTACCATCACTACCAAGCACAACATTACCACCACTACTACTACTACCATCACCACCAAGCACAACACTACCACCACTACTACTACCATCACCACCAAGCACAACACTACCACCACTACTACTACCATCACCACCAAGCACAACACTACCACCACTACTACTACTACCATCACCACCAAGCACAACACTATCACCACTACTACTACTACCATCACCACCAAGCACAACACTACCACCACTACCATCACTACTACTACCATCACCACCAAGCACAACACTACCACCACTACCATCACCATTACCATCACCACCAAGCACAACACTACCACCACTACTACTACCATCACCACCAAGCACAACACTACCACCACTACCATCACCACCAAGCACAACACTACCACCACTACTACTACTACCATCACCACCAAGCACAACACTACCACCACTACTACTACCATCACCACCAAGCACAACACTACCACTACTACCATCACCACCAAGAACAACACTACCACCACTACTACCATCATCACCACCAAACACAACACTACCACCACTACTACTACTACCATCACCACTAAGCACAACACTACCACCACTACCATCACCATTACCATCACCACCAAGCACAACACTACCACCACTACCATCACCACTACTACCATCACCATTACCACCAAGCACAACATTACCACCACCGTTACCATCACCACCAAGAACAACACTACCACTACTACTACCATCACCACCAAGCACAACACTACCACCACTACTACTACCATCACCACCAAGCACAACACTACCACCACTACTACTACTACCACCATCACCACCAATCACAACACTACTACAACTACCACTACCATCACGATCAAGCACAACACTACCACCACTACCATCACTACCAAGCACAACATTACCACCACTACTACTACCATCACCACCAAGCACAACACTACCACCACTACTACTACCATCACTACCAAGCACAACATTACCACCAATACTACTACCATCACCACCAAGCACAACACTACCACCACTACTACTACTACCATCACCACCAAGCACAACACTACCACCACTACCATCACCACCAAGAACAACACTACCACCACTACTACTACTACCATCACCAAGCACAACACTACCACCACTACTACTACTACCATCACCACCAAGCACAACACTACCACCACTACTACTACTACCACCATCACCACCAAGCACAACACTACCACCACTACCATCACCACCAAGAACAACACTACCACCACTACTACTACTACCATCACCACCAAGCACAACACTACCACCACTACTACTACTACCATCACCACCAAGCACAACACTACCACCACTACCATCACCACTACTACCATCACCATTACCATCACCACCAAGCACAACACTACCACCACTACCATTACCACCAAGCACAACACTACCACTACTACCGCTACCATCACCACCAAGAGCAACACTACCACCACTACCATCACCATTACCACCAAGCACAACACTACCACCACTACTACTACTATCACCACCAAGCACAACACTACCACTACTACTACCATCACCACCAAGAACAACACTACCACCACTACTACCATCATCACCACCAAACACAACACTACCACCACTACTACTACTACCATCACCACTAAGCACAACACTACCACCACTACCATCACCATTACCATCACCACCAAGCACAACACTACCACCACTACCATCACCACTACTACCATCACCATTACCACCAAGCACAACATTACCACCACCGTTACCATCACCACCAAGAACAACACTACCACTACTACTACCATCACCACCAAGCACAACACTACCACCACTACTACTACCATCACCACCAAGCACAACACTACCACCACTACTACTACTACCACCACCATCACCACCAATCACAACACTACTACAACTACCACTACCATCACGATCAAGCACAACACTACCACCACTACCATCACTACCAAGCACAACATTACCACCACTACTACTACCATCACCACCAAGCACAACACTACCACCACTACTACTACCATCACTACCAAGCACAACATTACCACCACTACTACTACCATCACCACCAAGCACAACACTACCACCACTACTACTACTACCATCACCACCAAGCACAACACTACCACCACTACCATCACCACTACTACCATCACCATTACCATCACCACCAAGCACAACACTACCACCACTACTACTACCATCACCACCAAGCACAACACTACCACCACTACCATCACCACCAAGCACAACACTACCACCACTACTACTACTACTACCATCACCACCAAGCACAACACTACCACCACTACTACTACCACCACCACCAAGCACAACACTACCACTACTACTACCATCACCACCAAGAACACTACCACCACTACTACCATCATCACCACCAAACACAACACTACCACCACTACTACTACTACCATCACCACTAAGCACAACACTACCACCACTACCATCACCATTACCATCACCACCAAGCACAACACTACCACCACTACTATCACCACTACTACCATCACCATTACCACCAAGCACAACATTACCACCACCGTTACCATCACCACCAAGAACAACACTACCACTACTACTACCATCACCACCAAGCACAACACTACCACTACTACTACTACCATCACCACCAAGCACAACACTACCACCACTACCATCACCACCAAGCACAACACTACCACCACTACCATCACCACTACTACCATCACCATTACCATCACCACCAAGCACAACACTACCACCACTACTACTACCATCACCACCAAGCACAACACTACCACCACTACCATCACCACCAAGCACAACACTACCACCACTACTACTACCATCACCACCAAGCACAACACTACCACTACTACTACCATCACCACCAAGCACAACACTACCACCACTACTACTACTACCATCACCACCAAGCACAACACTACCACCACTACTACTACTACCATCACCACCAAGCACAACACTACCACCACTACTACTACCATCACCACCAAGCACAACACTACCACTACTACTACCATCACCACCAAGAACAACACTACCACCACTACTACCATCACCACCAAACACAACACTACCACCACTACTACTACTACCATCACCACTAAGCACAACACTACCACCACTACCATCACCATTACCATCACCACCAAGCACAACACTACCACCACTACCATCACCACTACTACCATCACCATTACCACCAAGCACAACATTACCACCACCGTTACCATCACCACCAAGAACAACACTACCACTACTACTACCATCACCACCAAGCACAACACTACCACCACTACTACTACCATCACCACCAAGCACAACACTACCACCACTACTACTACTACCACCATCACCACCAATCACAACACTACTACAACTACCACTACCATCACGATCAAGCACAACACTACCACCACTACCATCACTACCAAGCACAACATTACCACCACTACTACTACCATCACCACCAAGCACAACACTACCACCACTACTACTACCATCACTACCAAGCACAACATTACCACCACTACTACTACCATCACCACCAAGCACAACACTACCACCACTACTACTACTACCATCACCACCAAGCACAACACTACCACCACTACCATCACCACCAAGAACAACACTACCACCACTACTACTACTACCATCACCACCAAGCACAACACTACCACCACTACTACTACTACCATCACCACCAAGCACAACACTACCACCACTACTACTACTACCATCACCACCAAGCACAACACTACCACCACTACCATCACCACCAAGAACAACACTACCACCACTACTACTACTACCATCACCACCAAGCACAACACTACCACCACTACTACTACTACCATCACCACCAAGCACAACACTACCACCACTACCATCACCACTACTACCATCACCATTACCATCACCACCAAGCACAACACTACCACCACTACCATTACCACCAAGCACAACACTACCACTACTACCGCTACCATCACCACCAAGAGCAACACTACCACCACTACCATCACCATTACCACCAAGAACAACACTACCACCATTACCATCACTACCAAGCACAACACTACTACCACCACCACCATTACCAACACCACCAAGCACAACACTACCACCACTACCACTACCATCAAGAACAACACTACCACCATTACCAACACCACCAAGCACAACACTACCACCACTACCATCAAGAACAACACTACCACCATTACCAACACCACCAAGAACAACACTACCACCATTACCATCACCACTAAGCACAACACTACCACCACCACTAGGTACAAGGGAGCTAGGGGCCCACAGAGGGTACGAACAAGAGCACAGAGGAGGGGGGGGGGAATAATGAAATGACAAATACGCAAGGCAGAAGAAAGAAAACCCAAAGGAAAATGAGGGAAGAGGAAAGGGGAAGAGGGAGAAGGGGAATAAAGAATCAGGTTAAGTCACGGGTGTTCTGAAGTTTGGAACATGTAGTGGGAAAGGAAGGCATCTACAGAGATAAAGCCAGGACTAAGATTCATACAAGGAAAGTTGTGTATAAGGGAGAATTCAACCAGACGGCAACTGTGAAAGTTAGACGTAGTGTAGACAGTTTTAGCAGAAGACCAGTTAATAGGATGCATGTGAACTCTGACATGACAGAAAAGAGCACTGCTGGTGTCGGCAAGCCTAACACTACTTTTGTGCTCCTTAAGTCTGTCAGAAAGAGATCGGCCAGTTTCTCCAAAGTACTTAAGAGGACAAGAGGAACAAGAAATAAGAGTAGACACGAGGAGCATCTATAGAGGGAGAGGTATGAACTAGATTAGTGCGAAGAGTGTTAGTCTGGCAGAAAAGTAAGTTTGATGTCTAGGGAACGGAGAGAGTTGCTGAGATTAGAAAGACCGGATATGTAGGGAAGGCAGAGGACAGGAGAGTTCACAGGACTAGAGAGTTTGGGAGAGAAGAAAGTCCGTTTAGCACGCGAAAAGGAAGAGTCGATGACATCTCACCGTTCCTTATACATCAAACTTACTTTTTGTTGTCATGTATGAACCCAATCTTTCCAATGTGTTCCACAACTCTTCTCCTGATAATCTTTTCCATGACTTTACATACATGTCAGTGACACTGGTCTGTAGTTTAATGCTGCCTGTCTGTCTCATTTCTTAAAAATTAGTGCTCCATTTGCTGTCTTCCACGCCTCAGGTAACTGTCCAGTTTCCACAGCATTACTGAAGATTGGTGCTAGCGGCACACACAGTTCCTTTGCTCCCTCTCTCAGGACCCAAGGAGATATCCTATGTGGGCCCACTGCCTTCGAGGTATCTATTTCACCTAGCAATTTTTTCACCCGCTCCTTGGTTACCTCTGAAGTGTTTCGAGAGTTTCTCTACTCTCTGAGCCCGGCCATGGGCCAGGCTCGTCTGGTGCTTGCCTGGTCAACCAGGCTGTTGCTGCTGGAGGCCCACTGCCCCACATATCCATCACAGCCTGGCTGATCTGGCACCTGGTGAAGATACTTGCCCAGTTTCCTCTGGAAGGCTTCTACACTTGTCTCAACTATGTTTCTGATATCTTCTGGTAAGATGTTGGATAGTCTAGGACCCTGGATGTTGATACAATGTTCCCTTATTGTCCCCACCGCAACCCTGTTCCTCACTGGGTTTATTTTACACTTCCTCCCATATCTCTCGCTCCACTATGTTGTTATCTAGAGAGTTTATCTGGAGAGAGTTCCGGGGGTCAACGCCCCCGCGGCCCGGTCTGTTATGGCAGTGTGCAGATTTGGGACCAGGCCCTCGAGTACTTTCCAGGTATATATTATCATGCATCTCTCTTCCACTACATGTTCAAGACTTGAAGGCGTTCCCAGTAGTTTAGGGGCTTTACAGGCTCAGTGTGAGCCGTAAACGATCTCTGTATTTGTTCCAGCTCCGATATTTCTCCTGCTTTGAATGGGGCATCAGCACTGAGCAATATTCTAAGTGAGGGAGCACTAGTGATTTGAAGAGTGTCACCACTGGCATTATTTCCCTTGTTTTGAAAGTTCTCAGTACCCACTCCGTCATCTTCCTGGCTGTTGTGATATTTGTCGTGTTGTCTTTAAAAGAAAGGTGAGCTGACGTAATTATTCCCAGGTCTTTTACGTGTTCCTTACGTTCTATTTGGCGACCCTCTTGAGTTTTGTATATAGTGTTCCTTTTGAGCTCTTCATTCTTTCCAAGCATTCTTTTCTAATTTCTTCACCTGCTCTTCAGTTATGTGTATTGTGTCCATCACTTGCTGGTGCACCCTACCTCCACGGTTTGCTGGAAGTGTTTCTGTCTCTACCGTGAATACTTCACTAAATCTTGTGTTAGTTCATCACATACTTCCTGGTCACTCTTCGTGAGCTCCCCTCCTTCTTTCCTCAACCTGATTACCTGGTACTTGACTGCTGTTTTCCTCCTAATGTGACTGTATAACAACTTTGGTTCAGATCTGGCTTTTGATGCTGTGTCATTCTCGTATTGCCTCTGGGCTCTTCTCCTTATTCCTGCATATTCGTTTCTGGCTCATCTGCTCAACTCCTTGTTTTCTTAAGTCCTTTGCCTTCTATACTTTTTCCATGCTCTAGGACACAGCTTTGGATTCTTTACACTTCCAGTTAAACCACAAACTCACTCTGATCTTACCATTTTTTCTGTTACCCTTTGGTACGAACTTCTCCTCTGCCTCCCTGCACTTAGTGGTCACTAGTTCCATCATTTCATTTACTTTCTTTCCCTCTAGTTCTCTTTCCCACTGCACTTCATGTAGGAATCTTCTCATGCCTATGTAGTCCGCTTTTTGAAGCTTGGCTTCTCTCGTCCTTCTCATGCTACTGCATTCTCCACTATTAACTCTACAAGGTATTCAAAACTCACGAGGTCGTGATCACTAGCTCCAAGGAGTGTTTCGTGTGTGGTATCCCCTATGTCTGAGTTATTCAAAGTGAATATGAGATCCAGCCTTGCTGCAACATCCTCTCCTCTCTCTCTGGTTGTATCCCTAACATGTTGGTGCATGAAGTTCTGCAGTACTGTCTCCAGCATCTTAGCTCTCCATATTTCTGGTCCCCATGTGGCTCTAGGATTTCCCAGTCAATCTCTTTATGGTTGAAATCTCCAATGATCTGTAATTTTGTCCTACACATGTGAGCCCTACTGGCCACTTCAGTTAGTGTATCCACCATTGCTCTATTGCGCTCATCATACTCTTGTCTTGGCCTCCTGCTATTCAGTGGTGGGTTATACATTACTGCTATCATCACCTTTGGACCCCTAGTTTGAAGTATTCATACAATGAAGTTGTCTGTTTCCCCTCTGTCCATTCCTCGCATTTCTTCAAAACTCCACTGGTTTTTGATGAGCAGTGCCACTCCTCCCCTCCTCTTTTCTCTCTTTCCTCAGGATCTGATACCCAGTTGGAAAGATTGTACCTGTTATCATCCCTGTAAGTTTTGTTAGTGCTATGATGTCAGGGGATGCATCAATGATTCGTTCTTGCCACACATTACTTTTATTTGTTATTCCGTCTGCATTGGTGTACCATACCTTTAGCTTCCTTTCCAGTACTGCATTTTGGGAGATGGAAAAGGATGGTGCAGGCAGGGGGTGTGGGAGGCAGGGAAGAATATTATGGGAGTCTACCTGGAGTTCTGGCCAGCGCAGGCTGGAGTCTACCTGGAGGGCATCCCGGGGACCAATGCCCCTGCGGCCCGGTCCACGACCAGGCCTCCCAGTGGATCAGGCCCTGATCAACGAGGCTGTTATTGCTGGCCGCATGTAGTCCAATGTATGAACCACAGCCCGGCTGATCCGGCACTGATTTTAGGTATCTGTCCAGCTCACTCTTAAAGACAACCTGGGGTCTGCTGGTAATGCCCCTTATGGCTGGTGGGAGGCTGTTGAACAGTCTTGGGCCCCAGACGCTTCTTGTGTTTTCTCTTAGTGTACCAGTGCCGCCCCTACTTTTCACTGGGGGTATATTGCATCGCTTGCCAAGTCTTCTGCTTTCATAGGGAGTGATTTCTGTGTGCAGATTAGGAAGGAACCAGTCCCTCCAGAATCTTCTATGTGTAGATTATTATATATCTCTCTCGCCTGCACTCTAGTGAGTACAGGTCAAGTGCTTTCAGGCATTCCCAGTAGTTTAGGTGTTTGATGGAACTTAAAAGTGTAGTAAAGATTCTCTGTACATTCTCTAGCTCTGGAATTTCACCTGCCTTGAATGCGGATGCTAATGTACAGTAGTATTCCAGTCTAGAGAGAACAAGTGACTTAAAAAGGATAGTTGGTTTAGCATCTCTTGTCTTGAATGTTCTCATTATCCATCCTATCAGTTTCCTCGCAGATGTGATAGTGGAATGGTTGTGGTCCTTGAAGGTGAGATCTTCGGACATTACCACACCCAGGTCCTTCACATTATTCTTCTGCTCTGTTGTGTGATTAGAATTTGTAGTATACTCAGTCCTAGCTATTATTTCCTCCAGTTTTCCATAACGGAGTTGTTGGAATTTGTCTTCACTGAACATCATATTGTTCTCCATTAACCATTGGAAAACTTGGTTTATAACTTCTTGGAGATTTGTCATGTCCTCAATGGATGACACTCTCATGCAGACCCTAGTATCGTCTGCAAAGGATGATACAGTGCTATGGTTAACATCTCTGTCTATGTTTGAGTTGAGAATGAGGAACAGGATAGAGGCGAGTACCGTGCATTGTGGAACTGAGCTCTTCACCATTGCAGCTTTCGATTTAACTCTGTTTACCACTACTCTTTGTTTTTGATTGGTTAGAAAGTTGAAGATCCATCTGCCTACTTTGCCAGTTATCCTTTCATTACACATCTTCTGTGCTATTACACCATGATTGCACTTGTCAAAGGCTTTTGCAAAATCTGTGTATA
The DNA here is from genome assembly GCF_038502225.1 of Cherax quadricarinatus. Taxonomy (NCBI): domain Eukaryota; kingdom Metazoa; phylum Arthropoda; class Malacostraca; order Decapoda; family Parastacidae; genus Cherax; species Cherax quadricarinatus. Next base: position 14,625,201 of record NC_091299.1, on the reverse strand, counting down.
CTATATCTGCATTCTGTTTGTTTTCCAGTGCATCTAGGACCATATCATACTTGTCCAATTGTTGCGAGAGGCAAGAGCAACCTGCTCTGAAACCATGTTACCCTGGATTGTGTAATTTTTGGGAGTCCAAGTGATTTGCTATCCTGCTTCTTAGAACTCTTTCAAAGATTTTTACGACGTGGGACGTTAAAGCTATTGGTCTATAGTTCTTTGCTACTGCTTTGCTGCCACCTTTATGGAGTAGGGCTATATCCGTTGCTTTTAGTGACTGTGGAATCTCACCTGTGTCTATGCTCCTTCTCCGTAGCATACTCATGGCCCGTGAGAGGGGTTTCTTGCAGTTCTTTATAAACACAGAGCTCCACGAGTCTGGGCCTGGGGCTGAGTGCATGGGCATGTCGTCGATGACCTTCTCAAAGTCTAGTGGAGTTAGGGTTATGTCATAAATTTGGCATACAGTGGCAGGGTTTTGAGGCTCATTCATGAAAAAATTGTTTGGATTGTCAATCTTTAAGACTAGTTCGTGGCTCGCTGAACCCAGAGTCATACTGAGATTTTAGTATCTCACTCATTTCTTTGTTGTCATGTCTGTAGGATTCGTCTTGTCTGAGCAGGGGCCCTATACTAGAAGTGGTTTTGCCTTGTTTTGGCATATGAAAAGAAATATTTCGAATTTCTTTCAATTTCACTAATCGCTTTTAGCTCCTCTTGTCTCTCATGGATCCTAGATGAATCCTTTAACTTTAGCTCAACATTCTTCACTTCCTTGGTTAGCGCTTCCTTCTGTGTTTCAGATAATCTGGCATTCTTGAGCTCAGTGATTCTTCGCCTTCTCCTGCAGAAAGCGCATCTCTCTCTCTCTCTCTCGTTTACTTCTCTTCCCTTTTCTTAGGGGAATATGCCTTGAACATACTTTAGTGACCAAGAGGTTGATCTTTACAAGGCACTGGTTAGGGTCCATGTAATTTAAGATATCTTCCCAACATGTTTCACTGAGGGCATAGTTTACCTGATCCCAGTTGATGTTCTTGTTGAAGTTGAATTTGGTAAAGGTACCCTCATAGCTGCATGCATTTTGCTGATCAGGACTCCTGTGCATGTAAGTCTGGAATTCAATTAGATTGTGACCAGAATTAGTTATTTTTATGTTTCTTACCAGCCCTCATTATTTAAGAAACTATGGTTTAGTGTGTTCCCCAGTATTGTTGGCTCCACTATCTGCTGACTTAGGGTGTGTTTATTGCAGAAATTCAGCAGGTCATGTGTGTGTGATTTTTCATCTGAGCTGCCTCCAGGGATTATTTCTGCAACAACATTATTTGCAATATTCTTCCATTTTGTATGTCTTAGACTGAAGTCACCAGGCAGCAAGATGTTTGGGGATGGGCCTGGAAGGTTTTCCAGACAGGAGTCAATTTTTGTTACCTGTTCTTTGAACTGTTGGGAGGCTGTTAGGAAGCTGCTGTGATTGTGAAATTAGTGCTTCAGGGGGTAGGAAATATGGAGTGTGGCTTGTTTCTGGTTATTGTGTTTGGCTGATAAGGGGTGATGGGTTGGGGGGGGGGGAGTCTGTAAGCATTTGTGTTTGGTGTTCCCTGGAGGCTGAGCTTCCCTGTCTCTTGTTGCCTGTCCTGTCTCTCTTTCCTTCCACTGGTTTCTTCTCTCTCAGTTGTTCCCTTTCTTTTTGTGTTCTGTCTAGATGGAGGTACACTCGTTGATATTCTTGGGAGTTCTTTAACAGTGGCTTCTGTTGTAGTACTCTGTTCGGTACCACTTCTGTTTTGAGTGTCAATTTGACTGGCCGATTTTTTTTTCCTTCGAATACCCCTAAAGTCTGAAAATTTTCTACCTGAGACATGTCCTTCTCTCCTGTTATTGCGATGATGCTCTTAATCTCTTTTTCCTCCCAATGCTTCTTTCATTATAGGTATTCCCTTCAGCCTCCCTAAGTCCATGAATAATTATTGACCTCTCCTTCTCTTCTCATTTCTTTTTCCCCATATCTCTGGATCTGATTTAAGCATCTCCTTTGTTTCTCTTATCTCCTGGACACCCTGATAGTACTTCTGCTCCATCCCCTCCTTCAGTCTCTTCACTGTCTACTGATGCTCCAATTACAGTCACCTTGCTCCTTTCCACCTCGTCTTTATATCCCGCTTCAACACATCCAGTTCTTCCTCCAGTCTCTGTATATTTGCCTCAGCAGCTATAGCTCATGATTCCCGCTTCTTGCTCTCTGCAGATAGCTTCTCTAACATGCTAATGCAAAGCTCATTTAACCTTTTTTTCCCCTTCTTGATCCATTTTGCTCTTGATCCTTCCTGGCCATTCTTCCTTTTCAGACCAGCCATCCTTGGTTTCCTTGCCTTTTCGTCCTCCCTTTTGAGTGTGTGTGTACTCACCTAATTGTGGTTGCAAGGGTCGAGACACAGCTCCTGGCCCCACCTCTTCACTGATCACTACTAGGTCCTCTCTCTGCTTCCAGAGCTTTGTCATACCTCATCTTAAAGCTATGTATGGTTCCTGCCTCCACTATATCACTTGTCAGGCTATTCCACTTCCTGATGACTCTATGACTGAAGAAATACTTCCTAACATCCCTATGACTCGTCTGAGACTTCAGCTTCCAATTGTGACCCCTTGTTTCTGTGTCCCCTCTCTGGAATAACCTGTCTCTGTCTACTGAATCTATTTTATGCAGTATTTTGTATGTCGTTATCATGTCTCCCCTGACCTGCCTGTCCTCCATTGTCGTCAGTCCAATTTCCCTCAACCTTTCTTCGTAGGACATACCCCTGAGCTCTGGAACTAGCCTTGTTGCAAACCTTTGCACTTTCTCTAATTTCTTGACGTGTTTGACCAGGTGTGGGTTTCAAACTGGAGCTGCATACTCCAGTATGGGCCTGATGTACACAGTGTACAGTGTCTTGAACGATTCCTTACTAAGTTATCGGAGCGCTATTCTCAGGTTTGCCAGGCGCCCGTATGCTGCAGCAGTTATCTGATTGATGTGTGCCTCCAGAGACATGCTCGGTGTTATGGTCACCCCAAGATCTTTCTCCTTGAGAGAGGTTTGCAGTACCTGGCCACCTAGTCTATACTCTGTCTGCGGTCTTCTTTGCCCTTCTCCGATCTTCATGACTTTGCACTTGGCAGGGTTGAATTCAAGAAGCCAGTTGCTGGACCACGTGTCCAGCCTGTACTCACCTATTTGTACTCACCTATTTGTGGTTGCAGGCGTCGATTCAGGACAATATAGAAAAGAATTCAAACAATATGAAGGTAGGTGGTAAGTTAAGATATTGAAGAAAACAGAGGAAATGGATGAAAAACGAAGATGACAGGTGAGATGCGAAAGCTAATGAAGATGTAAATGGCAGAAAAGATAAATATTTTGAAACTAGCGTAGATGGGTAATAATAAGATGATAAAAAACAGGAAAGCAGTGAGGAATACTTAAAGATCTCTTAGGCAACTAATCGCAGCAAAAGGACCAAGATAAACAATTAAGGTGTGCTGCGTGCACAATACACATGGATAGTATCATATATGCGCCATGGAGGACCTGCCTACTGAATGCCACACACAAGAAACGGTACGGGTGGGGTTAGAACCCGTGGTAAGTGCGTAAGCCACTGGGCCAGCTGGCTACAATAAGAGTAATCCAACTATACCTTTACCTTTGAAGAATTTCGAGAGTATAACTACTTTCAGAGCCGGTGCTTGCCTGATCAACTAGGTATATTTCTATTTAATCATTCCACTATTTATATTTATATACCATAGGGAGGTTAGCATGGGCCACCACTGTGACCACAAAAAGTGTGTGGAGTGGTGCTATACCTCAGATAACAGCTGCGTCACGTAAAGACATAAAAGTAGTATCAGGAGTCTGGTTGTAACTGCTTCAAGAACATTACCTGGTGTTAGGTTTGCTATACTGACCCTGAGCTGAGTTAGTGATCAGAACAAACCCCAAGACACGATGATGTATAACACACCCCCAGAACCACCAGTACAGGTATAACACCCAGGACCAGCCGTACATGTATAACACCCAGGATCAACTGTACATGTATAACACCCAGGACCAGCCGTACATGTATAACACCCAGGACCAGCCGTACAGGTATAACACCCAGGACCAGCCGTACATGTATAACACCCAGGATCAACTGTACATGTATAACACCCAGGACCAGCCGTACATGTATAACACCCAGGACCAGCCGTACAGGTATAACACCCAGGACCAGCCGTACATGTATAACACCCAGGATCAACTGTACATGTATAACACCCAGGACCAGCCGTACATGTATAACACCCAGGACCAGCCGTACAGGTATAACACCCAGGACCAGCCGTACATGTATAACACCCAGGATCAACTGTACATGTATAACACCCAGGACCAGCCGTACATGTATAACACCCAGGACCAGCCGTACAGGTATAACACCCAGGACCAGCCGTACATGTATAACACCCAGGATCAACTGTACATGTATAACACCCAGGACCAGCCGTACATGTATAACACCCAGGACCAGCCGTACAGGTATAACACCCAGGACCAGCCGTACATGTATAACACCCAGGACCAGCCGTACATGTATAACACCCAGGACCAGCCGTACAGGTATAACACCCAGGACCAGCCGTACATGTATAACACCCAGGATCAACTGTACATGTATAACACCCAGGACCAGCCGTACAGGTATAACACCCAGGACCAGCCGTACATGTATAACACCCAGGACCAGCCGTACATGTATAACACCCAGGACCAGCCGTACAGGTATAACACCCAGGACCAGCCGTACATGTATAACACCCAGGACCAGCCGTACAGGTATAACACCCAGGACCAGCCGTACATGTATAACACCCAGGACCAGCCGTACATGTATAACACCCAGGACCAGCCGTACAGGTATAACACCCAGGACCAGCCGTACATGTATAACACCCAGGACCAGCCGTACAGGTATAACACCCAGGACCAGCCGTACATGTATAACACCCAGGACCAGCCGTACAGGTATAACACCCAGGACCAGCCATACATGTATAACACCCAGGACCAGCCGTACATGTATAACACCCAGGATCAACTGTACATGTATAACACCCAGGACATATAGAAGAACAGTAATACGTACCAGGATGGCTGCTGCTGTCTACCTTCCTACCAACCATACAAACGTTAAGTAAAAGGACACAAATGCAACTAGTGCGAAACTTTGCCACAATAAAATGTCACATTAGCTGCACTTGTGCCCTTTTACTTAATATTGTCGGTAATTCTACAAACATTATTACATTTATATCATAGTCATCCGCACCCTTCATCCTCTTACTTTCCTCCTTTCTCTGTTTTATCCTCCTGTGTTTTATGTGATGTCTTCAGTACACGAAATACCCATAACAAGTTATTAATTACAAGTGTCAGTACCAGCAACAGCACAAGGTGATCAAGGTAGTAGCGCACACCACCACCATCATCATTAATGTGTAACGCAACCTGTCAACATTGTTTTATTTAACTCTGACAAAAATCTGTCTGTATTAAAGACTAACACACACACACACACACACACACACACACACACACACACACACACACACACACACACACACACAAACACACACCATCATCATCATCTGCGAACATGGATGTGTGCTTAATGACAATACAAACAGGAAATGAACCTGGATAGGCTGCAGGACTGGTCTGCCAAGTGGGTATTACAATTTATCCCCAGCACGTGCAACGCTATGGAGATTGGGAATGAGCAAAGACCACAAACGGAGTTCAGACTTGGGAAGGGTAGGGGGTTACAGGCTGCAAACCTCACTCAAGTGAGAACCTCGGGGGTAAGCACTGTACTGAACATATCGTCTAAGGCGCATATCAACTGAATCACTGGAGCAAGTGTCATTCATGACAAAACGGTATATGTCAGGCCCTTACTGGAATATGCAGCACCGATATAGATCCCACACTTGATCAAGTATACCAAGAAAATATAGAAAGTGCTGAGCTAAGGGGTGTGTGATACGAGGAAAGATTCAGGGAGCTAAACCTGATGACATCTGAGGAAAGAAGGACCAAGAGCGATAGAACACAGAAGATACTGAGAGGAACTGATAGAACAGTGATAGATTGTTCGAGGCGGGAAACAAGAACACGAAGGCACAGCTTAAAGTTGAAAACACAAACGAGTTACAGGGATATAAGGAAGCATTTCTTCAGCCTTAGGGTAGTAAGGAAGAGTGACGCCTTGGACAGTGTAATAGACTCAGTATCCTTACAGAACTTCAAGAGGAGGTACGACAAGACTCTCGAAACCCGGAGAGAGTGAACCCAGTAGCGGCCATCAAAGAGGCGGGGGGCCAGAAGTTGAGACTTGACCCCTGCAACCATATATAGGCTAATACATATAGGTAAGAACTGACACTTTCCTTTGGACGCACATAAAACTAATATTACCACATGACGTAGCAATATTTCCACGTCAGCAATAATAGGTATCATTAAGGGAACGCTGACAATAAGTATCATTATAGGAAGGCTGACAATCTGCTTACATTTACCAGGAAGAGGAAGTTATCAAGGCTAACCTAGGTTACGCTAACCTCAAGTTCCGTATTTATTCACCAGAGCCTCATCTGTGAGTGTTGGCGTCTGTGTCATGTATAATTGCATTGCCTGAGTGTACAGTGTGAACTCATCGTCTGAGTGCATCATCTATGTATATCATATGTGTATACTGTATGTGTATATCATATGTATATACTGTGTGTGTATATCATGTGTATACTGTGTGTGTATATCATGTGTATACTGTGTGTGTATATCATGTGTATACTGTGTGTATATCATATGTGAATACTGTGTGTGTATATCGTCTGAGTGTACGTCCTGTCAACTGTGAACTATAAATAAACTTCATACAAAGTAACACTGCCGTGAGCAACGACTTGTTAATTACTAACTTATATATCGACTGTTGTAAGTGACTCATTCTTCGAGATGAAGGACTGGTGAGCCATGTTAGCGGTGTGCTGACTGACCGAATAAATGACTGCCGGGGTAACTCCTAGATTTTCTAGTTCTCATCAAATATGTTTACCTGGATATAAACAAGGCCTCTATGCAGAGGTCAGACACTAGGCCTCCAGCAGGAATCAGGGACTAGGTTTCCAAATGGGTCAGGGACTTGGACTTCTGCAGAAGTCAGGTACTAACTGGTAGTGGTGGAGTCAGGTACTCACTGGTAGTGTTGGAGTTAGGTACTCACTGGTAGTGCTAGGGTAAAGTACTCACTGGTAGTGTTGGGGTCAGGTACTCATTAGTAGTGCTGGGGTCAGGTATTCACTGTTTGTGCTGGGGTCAGGTACTCACTGGTAGTGCTGGGGTCAGGTACTCACTAGTAGTGCTGGGGTCAGGTATTCACTGTTTGTGCTGGGGTCAGGTACTCACTGGTAGTGCTGGGGTCAGGTACTTACTGGTAATGCTGGGGTCAGGAGAGCGAGATAAAGTCTCGGGTCTGGAGTCACTATCAGTCTGATTACAAGACGCTGAGGAAACAGCTGTATTCTGGAGTACAGTTGAGGTAAAATTAGAAACTAACTCTGTCTCCTTAGGCAGAATCAAACTGGTAACTACCAGGTCACGAATGAGGGACAAGGGTAAAAAAAAAAAAGACTGGTTGGTTAGCCTTGATGGGATGTAGCAGTCTTGCTCTGCCCTGGGTGCTGGTTCCTCCTTACTTGCTGGGTCGGCAGTGTGCTTTAGGCGTCAGACATCAGTTCCTTCTTCCGCGCTACAGATGTTCTACGACTCTCTGGAAAGCCGGTTCATCAACCCTGACGGAGGCGTGACCTCCTACACAGTATCGGCAGCGTAGTTCTCCCTCTCGTCTTTTGAGGAGAAAAAAATTGCTATATAATCTGTGCACAGAGTGGGCACCTTTCAAATCCAGACTCCTGGAGATAAGGTTCATTACAGCTCAGGCCGTCTTGGTCCTTACTATAATAACAGAAGGAAAGAATAGGCAAAAGTAGGTTACCTAAGGTGCTTAAAGTGGGCGTCGCCTTGGAGGTGTAAACATGACCAGCGGCATGTTTGAAGTTGTCACTAACATCTCCAACAGGAACTCGACTCTTCTCAACACCTGACATTTGCCAGCGACCGGTTTCGGGAGCTTTACTCTACCAGGGATTTACGGTACAACGTTGTTGCGTATCATCTTCCATTTTTCATTTTGGAGGGTAAAATCATCAAGGAGGATATTATTTACTGTAGGATTCTCAATGTTTTGTATGAAGCTTGTATAGTCAGTGTATTTCTCTGCCGCTAGTGATGATGGTTTGCATAAGAATAGTTAGATTCTTGTTTTCTACTTACATTCTAAGTGCTTTCTTGTATCATTTGAATACATTAAAAATTTACTGCAAACAAGTGAGCCTTTCACTTACTTTCCCTTCAAATTATTTACCCAGTTACATATTTACAAATTATATTTGAAGATCCCGTGTTAGCTAAGAAATCTCTAATGTGTATTTAAGTGCAAGCTGCAACACACTGTCATACTGGACAACATTACAAATCACCCATCATTACTACCTCACACTCGTTATTATTGACAAAACTCAACACTACTCACAATCACTCCACGAGGTACATCGATCGTATGACTTACCTGCAAAGACAAGAAAATAAAACATTAAATAAATATGAAATGCATGGTTGGGAAAAACATAGTAGTAAAGTAAGCAAACAGTGTTAAAGAACGTGAGTGTTAAGCAGAGCAACAGTTACATCAGACCTACAGGAAGTAACTGTGAAGTGTGTTTACCCTTAAATACCTTCTACAGGAAGCTTGACAAGTTCTTTCAGTCAGCTCCGGATCTACTGAGCTATAGTGCTTACGATGGGCCTCTTGCCGCTGACACCAAACAGCCTGACTGACCAGGAGTGCTCGCCTGGAACCAGCTGGCGAGGGTGACGAAGACCCATAACTAACATGAACTTAGACAATTTTAGGATATATCAAATTAAAATTCAGCCATGATCGCATTTGTCAAATGCTTTTGCAAAGTCTGTGTATATTACATCTCCATTCTGATTTTCTTCCAGTGCATCCAAGGCCATATCATAGTGATACAGTAGTTGTGAGAGGCAGGAGCGACCTGCCCTGAACCCATGTTGCCCTGGATTGTGCATATTTTGGGAATCCAGGTGATTTGCAATCCTGCTTCTTAGCACTCTTTCAAAGATTTTTATGATGTGGGACGTCAGAGCTATTGGTCTATAGTTCTTAACTAATGCTTTGCTGCCACCTTTATGGAGTGGGGCTATATCCGTTGTTTTAAGTGACTGGAATTTCACCCATGTCCAAGCTCCTCCTCCATAGTGTACTTAGGGCACGCGAGAGGGGTTTCTTGCAGTTCTTAATGAAAACAGAGTTCCACGAGTCTGGGCCCGGGGCTGAGTGCATAGGCATGTTGTCAATGGCTTTTTCGAAATCTATTGGAGTTAGGGTAATGTCGGAAATCTGGCATACATTTATGGAGTTTTGAGGCTCATTCATGAAGAAATCATTTGGGTCGTCGATCCTCAGACTCATTTCCTTGTTGTCATCTGTGTAAGTCCCATCCTGAGTAAGGGCCCGATACCAGATGTGGTATTTGCCTTGTTTTTGGCATATGAAAAGAAATATTTTGAATTTCTTTCAATTTCACTAATAGCTTTAAGCTCCTCCAGTCTCTCCTGGTTCCTGTAAGAGTCATTTAACTTAAGTTCGATAGTTTCCACTTCCCTGGTCAGCGCCTCCTTTCGTGTATCAGATATTCTAGCACTCCTGAGGAGCTCGGTGACTCTTCGTAGCCTTCTGTAGAGGGAGCGTCTTTCTCTCTCCAGTTTACTCCTGCTCTTCTTCTTTCTTAGGGGAATATGCCTAGAACATGCTTCAGCTGCCAGGAAGTTGATCCTTTCAAGGCACTGGTTTGGATCCATGTCATTTAAGACATCTTCCCAACATGTTTCGTTTAGGACATGGTTTACCTGGTCCCAGTTGATGTTCTTGTTGTTGAAGTTGTATTTTGTGAAGACACCTTCACAGGTACATGCATTGTTGAGAAATGGGTTATCAGCTAAGTTTAAAGAGTTTGTACATAACTTAGAAAGACAGCTCATCGCCATCACAGCCACCCCTGCAGACGAGGTCTAGAAGCTGTCGACTCATCTCTCAACGGGCTGTAAAGAGTTATAATTTGTAAGATTATAAATTACCCCTAGGGGGTGTTATGTCAGCATATTTCATTCACTGATGGCTGACAGACTTGCTTGTTTGGACTCAAAAGTCCGCACCTTACTGCCGACTATAGGTTGATTACAAACTCCTTGCGACACAAGAACTGCGCAGTCCCCCGTACTACAAGAAATTCGTAACCTACCTTGCTCTTGTAGCGTGAGCTATGGTGTTCCTCACACCTTCGACAGGTATCGGTGACTTGATAGAAGCTGAAGTGTCCTTGGATGTCCACGTCTTCCATTGTCTAGGAAACGCACACTGGTACACTATGTTCCACAAGATTTGTCTTTATTGTTCACAATGTTATCACTGAAGAAGCTGATCACACTTCTCTTAAGTGTTTATTGTGTTTTATGAGATACTTTGTTCACACTAACGCACAGATCAGTGTTCTTTGTTGGTTATCCTGGCGTCAGTGTCACTCTCAGTAGAGTCCAAAGTAATCTGAAGACGCCACAGCACCCCATGCCGTCACTCCCCTAGCACAAAAAAAAAGCTGACCTAGTACTTTTGCTTCCTTGCCACTTCCTCGATGAAGCAAAGCAGAATGTTTGATTCTTTCTGTCTTAAGCATAGACAACAATGTCCACTGTCTTTACTACGGTAACAAAGTGGGAGCAGAATTTTCCTTAATTGTCCTGCTAAAGTAAGAGATGTACTGTCTCTTATCAAAATACACTCTGCAACACTCTGCAAGGAGCAGCGGTCACTTGACCACGTCGCATACTCGTACGGCATCTGTGATCAATTACTCACTGTAGCAGTAAACAAGATGCTTGCTCCTTCTGAGAGGGCTGGGCCCCTCAGGGCTGAAAGGGACTGAAGGGGGCTGATACCCCCCTCCTGGAGAAAATTTCTCCACACTAGGGGGCGGCGGAGGTTCGCTGCAGGTGAACTATTCATCACTTAACATTAATTTGATTTTCTCACTCGCCACCACTGCTGCTTGTCTTTTCTGAACAGCTTTAGTCTGTGTGGTTTCTGGAGAATCACTAATTCTGTTTTCAACACTGTGTAATTCTAACGGCACTAGTTTATTTATTGTCCGCTTATTCACTACACCTTTGCTTAAACCATCAACTGTCCTGATGATTCCATTTGCATCAGGATATGGTCACAATTTTTCCAAGTGGCCATTGGGACCTCGGACCATCATTGTCAATAATCACTATGTCACCAGGTCTTAAGGACTTATGATTTTCAGGAACACCAGCTCCATAGAAGTGTTCTCTCAATGAGGTGAGAGTCTTCTCGCCAAATTTTCTCCCAACGTTCAATCACTTTATTAAGGTGTTTGAATTTACGTCTGAGTTGCTCAGGTTCGAAATAAGTAGGATCCTCTATGATTTCTTTATCATTCATGGGAGGAACAGGTTCGAGCTTTCTGCCATGGAGTAAATGAGATGGACTTAACACTTCTAAATTGTCCAGATCATCGGTAACATAAGTTAGAGGTCTGTTGTTGACTCTATTTTCTATTTCAGTCACAACTGTACGGAATTCTTCTATTCTCTGACGATGAAGAGTCTTCCTTAAACAACGTTTTACAATGCCGATCATTCTTTCATAAAATCCACCGTGCCATGGAGATTTAGGAGGAATGTATCTCCAACGACAACTGCGTTGATTCAGCATCTGTTGTACTTCCGGGTGATCAAAGATCTTGCTTATATAAGCAGCACCAGCAACAAAGTTCGTTGCATTATCTGAAATCATCAGTCTGGGACATACCCTTCTGGCTGCAAACCTTCTGAATAATTTGATAAAGGTTTCGGCAGACATGTCAGTGGCTACTTCTAGATGTACTGCTCTAGTTGTAGCACAAGTGAACAAACAGATGTACACCTTGATGGGAACTTTGTCAACTGTTTTGGTTAAAATTATTGGTCCAGTGTAATCTACACCTGTCACCTCAAATGGAGTGATATGACAAACTCTTTCAGAGGTGGACCTGGATACTGACATACTCGCATATCGTAGTGACGACAAGTAATACAGTCCTATATTTGTCTTTTCACACTTTGTCGACCTTGAGGTATCCAGTAGGATTGTCGTATATGACAAAGTGTGTCACCTACCCCACCATGTAACACGTTACTGTGGGCGTTCTGCACAATCAGTTTTGTTAGCCAATGATTCTTAGGGATCAATATTGGATGTATGGCTTCTTTAGGTAGTGAAGAATTATGAATTCTTCCTCGACATCTTATAATTTTTTCTGAGTCGAGATAAAGTCCTAAAGAATTAATCATGACAGGTTTCTTTGGAGATTTATCTTGTGTTTCTAGAAATTTATATTCTGTAGAGAAAACATCTTTCTGTATTAGTTTCACCCAGTATTTAATGGGTTCAAGACATTCATAATCAGGTTTTATTCCTTTAATGAATTTAAAGACAAGAGCTGTAACTCTTAAGAGTTTACCCAAAGATGAGTATTTAGATCCATCAATGACTATTTCTGTTGTGTCTGCAGTATTTACACAACTTATTTCTGCTGTGTTCAAGCAGACTGTTTCTTCTGGCATAATGTGAGCTTTTTGCTGAGGCCAGTTATTTTCATTAGAGAGCCAGTTCGGTCCGTGGAGCCATAATTTATTATCCACAAATTTCTTGAGTGGGACACCACGTGACAACATGTCAGCTGGATTCTCTTGGGTAGAGACATGGAGAAAGAGATAATCTCTCTGCATCTCTTTTATTTCTGCTACTCTGTTCTGTACATAGACCAGCTTACTCTTATTATTTCTTAACGACTGGAGAACTGCTTCATTATCACTCCATATCACGGTTTTTTTCAATAGTGAGATGATCAAGTACTTTGTTGAGATAGACAGCTAATTTAGTACCTACATAGAGTGCTGTCAGTTCCAATTGTGGTACTGTTCTGACCTTCAAGGGTGCGACCCTGGCCTTTGAAGTAATTAGTGTACTTCCTTCAGCATTACTCATGTAAGCTACAGCGCCATAACCTCTGGTTGACGCATCACAGAACACATGTAATGTGTAATTGTTTCCCTCTTGACCTATTTGTCTGGGAAATTTAATTTGATGAAGTTGCTTAAACTCCTTGGATATTTCATCCCTTGCTTGACTCATTTCTAGAGGCAAGTTCTCATCCCATCCAATTTTGAGCTTCCATGCATCTTGCATAAGCATTTTACCCTTTATGGTAATTGGTGAGACGAGTCCTAGAGGATCAAAACATTGTGATACCTCTGACAGTAAACTACGTTTAGTGAGTGTACTGCATGATTTATTGTTTATCTTTTTGAGACTCAAAGTATCTTCCTGTGTGTTCCAATTAAGTCCCAGCATATTGTTGCAATCAGGAATTTCAGCTTCAGGGAAATCTTCTTTGATAAGTTCCCTTAATTGCTTTGAATTAGTATTCCACATCCTTAGAGGCATATTTGCTTCCTTCATCTCCTTGTTAGCTTCTCTGTATAAGGATTTCAAATCCTCCTCTTTATTCACAGTACCTTGAAGATTGTCCACATAGAAACTTTTCTTTAAGATTTCTTTGAAGGGACTTTCAGATTTCTTCAAATATGTATTCAGAGTAGCTTCTAGAAAGAATGGAGAGGATGTTGCACCAAATAATACTGATTTGAAACGATAAGTTTTCACAGGACTTTGAGGATCATGTGGATTTTCAGGCCACAAGAATCGAGTATAATCTCTATCTATTTCTTGTAGTCCTACTCTTAAGAAAGCTTTGGAAATATCAGCCGTGTAGGCATATGGGTTTGTGCGAAATTTCATAAGCACGTCTCCAAGCTTCTCAGTTAGTGAGGGTCTGGTCATCAGACAGTCATTAAGACTTGCTACATCTTTATTTGCACGTGCGCTGCAGTTATATACAACACGTAGTGGAGTGGTTTCAGAATCTTTTCTGACTCCATGGTGCGGGAGATAATGAGCTTTTGTCTTCAACTTATCTTCGACTATTTCCTCAATGAATTTATTGTCCAACTGTTCTTGTATGATATTATCATAGACAGTCAGTAGCTCTAGATTCTTCCTGAGCTCATGTATTTGTGCTTTCATTTGTCCGAAAGCCATGCGATAATTGCTAGGCAGATGTGGTGGATTTAATTTCCATGGTAACCTAACCCAATACTGTCCATCTTTATATTTGACAGTGTCCAAATATTGGTTATAAGTCTGAGACTCTTGTGGGCTTGGTTTATTTACATCAATACCTATCGCATCTAAATCCCACAACTTATCAACTGGTTCATTCATTTCTTCCAGTAATGATAATTTTTGCTGTGGTACATGATCAGCGGTTATTCTCGTAACTAGTACATTTTCCACTGAATCAATATCAGCTTCTTTCCCACTTTGAGAGGGAATGGGACCACATATCATGTGGCCTCCTGCTGTTTTCAGCAAGTGAACATCATGTTTACTTACTATATTTTGCACAAAACAATGATAATAATCACTTCCAATGATTAAATCAATTGGACTAATAGTGTCCGTCTGTATGTCAGGACAGGCTAACTTGACCTTAGCTGCTTTCAGTGCTGCAACTGTTTCTTTTAATCCCTGGATCTGCACAGACTTAGGCAAATCATCTACTACCACAGCTTCTACTGTCTTTTTCCTGTTTCCTAGACCAACAGTGATTCTGGCTAGGTCATATGTCTGTTTACCAGAATTGTGGAAAAAACAGCTATATCTAACTGTATTTTGGCATAGGGTTGTTTATTCAGTTTCTGCAACACTGTTCTTCTTATGAAGGACCTTTGTGAGCCTTGATCAAATAGTGTTAGCACACTGGTTTTGTGTGATTTATTAGATAACTCAACTCGAGCTATCGGGAGAGCTGTTGCTTTAAACTTATCTCTCACATTTAATGCTGTTGCTTGTTGACTTCCTGATTCTGTGGAAGTCTGCTGCTGTTCAGCAAAAGTATTTGGGCATAATGCTGTATGATGCATACCCTGGCATTTAAAACACTTCTTCAGTGAGCATTTACATCCCTTGTGTTCACCTAAACACTTGATGCACCTTTTCAGCTGATGAACACGTTGTTTACGTGCCTCCACTGATGTGTATTGAATACAATACTGTGCCCAATGTGTTCCATCACAAAGTACACATTTTGGAGTACGTTTATGTATGACAGCCTGTTTACTGTCTGTTGTATTCACAGCTTGATAAATGACTATATGGGATTTCCCATTATGTGGTTTAGTGGGAGTAGGTATACTCTTTTTATACTGAGTTGAAGGTTTGTTATCCACGGGATTTGTGGATTTTTCATCTTGTCTCGTTGCTTGCATGCATGAAACTATTGTTTGTAAACCATTGCTAATTTCCTCACAAGTGAAATAGCGTTTATTGAACATAATATTTAATCGTTCAATAGTTTGTGGTGACAACTTATCTTGTACAATACACTGATAAACCAATCACATTGTCTTAGGTCATATTTAGCATCTAGAGATCTGAGACTATTGTCTAATGTAATTCTAAATGCCTGTAAGTCTGAAAAACAATGTTTGGGTGGCTTCAATCTTGATATTAAGACTGCATGTCTAACTCTGGCCTTGTCAGCATCGAAGTAATTGTCTGCTAAGACACGTAAGGCTATTTGATAATTGTGATGGTAGCATTGAGGTGCAGGGAATCACAGCATACATAAATTGATCATACAACCGTTACCTCTACTAAACAGGAAATAAACTTTTCCATAGAAGTGTAGGGGAAAGTTAGCGTAGGCCTAGCTGCTGTGTAAATAATAAAACAATGATCCCAGTATAGCGCAGTGAAAAGTGTATTTTGAAAGAATACAGTGTATATCCTTGAGATAAACAGTGTACAGTACTACATAAAAGGAAATTAAATAATAATAATAAAAATAATAGTGAAGTGTGGCAGTGTGGGTAAGTCCTGCCCGGCTCACACCCACCCACCACCCACCCTACACCACCACCCACATACTGCAAACTTGGTTCGTATAAATACATCTTGCATATTACTGGCACCAGCAAGAGAAAGGTAAAGTGGAAATCAGTTTTCTTCAGTGGCATACAGAGTGTAGTAGGATACAGACAGGATGTCAGCACAGCATATCTGTGGGACATGTAAAAAAATCCTTGGAAGGAAATCCAGAATCACATGCAATCTATGCTTTTCCAAACACCATATCTCTTGTACTAGACTAAATACAGCCTCAAAAAATGACCTCGAACTAGCAAGGTGTTTCTTGTTGTGCAATAAAGATGTAGAACTTTGGGCAGGTATCAGAAAGGTACTAAGGAGAGTAATAAATGATAAAAATAATCAAGAAAACAAAGATGACCTCTTGGATAGTCTACCAAAAATATATAAAACATGGGAGCAAGAGATAGTGTATCAAAAAATGCAGAATGTCCATACCACAACAGATGACTCGAAACTATCTAGTCACCTACATAGTGCAAAACCAGACCCATCCCCCAGTCATAGCACTAATACCCACAGTGCTGGTGCTGGCCCAGGCTCCCCCAGTCATAGCACTAATACCCACAGTGCTGGTGCTGGCCCAGGCTCCCCCAGTCATAGCACAAATACCCACAGTGCTGGTGCACTGTGTAATATGCAAATGATAATACAAAACTGTAACAGGTGTTTTTATCTATGTCTGCTATGAGGATGAAAAACAGCAGAGGTGCCAGGACGGTTTCTTGGGGAATTGAGATTTTTACCTCGCTGATGCTGGATTTTGCTCTGTTTACTACTACTTTTTGCGTTCTGTGTATCAGAAAATCGAAAATCCATCTGCCTACCTTCCCCATAAGGCCTATGGCCCTCATTTTGTGCGGTATCACTCCATGACCGCATTTGTCAAACACCTTTGCAAAATCTGTGTAAATCACATCTGCGTTTTGGTCGTCTTCCAATGCCTCCGTAATTCTGTCATAATGGTTCAGCAGCTGTGACAGGTACAATCATCCTACTCTAAAGCAATGTTGGTTTGGGTTATACTGGTTGTGCTGGTCCATGAAATTTGTAATCTGTGGTCTCATCACTCTTTCGAAGATTTTTATGATGTGAGAGGTTAGGGCTACTGGCCTGTAATTTTTAGCTAGTGCTCTACTACCTCCCTTATGCAAAGGAGATGTCTGCACTCTTAAGGATTCCGGTATTTCACCTAGGTTTAAGCTTTTATTCAAAAGAATACTGAGGGCTCATGCTTGCAGTAATTTGCTAGTACCTGGTCATGGTTACCTGGACCATGACTCTGGTCAGTGTTGGTATTGATTCAATACCATTTGTTCGTGGTCACAATAATATATAATATATATATATATATATATATATATATATATATATATATATATATATATATATATATATATATATATATATATATATATATATACATACACACACACACACACACACACACACACACACACACACACATACACACACATACACACATACACATACACATACACTCGCAGGAACCAAGGATCAGATGAGAATGGTTCTGGTAGGGAGGAGTGGATGGAGGAGCAGTGGAAAAGGATGGAACAAGAGTGGGAGAGAAAATTAGGAGAGCTTTCTGAAAAAATGGAGAAAGAGCTCTCTGTGAAATTGGAAAAGAGGTTGGAGAAGGAGACAAAGAATTGGGAGGCACAAGTCGAAACTGCAGTAGCCAAGATAAGGGTCCTAGAAGTTGAGATAAATAGGCTGAAGCGAGTTACAGGGGCAGTGACCAGAGAAGACACAGCATATGAAGCTGCGAGGCCGAACAAAAAGGAAGGAATTATGAATTATGCTAAGGTCATATCAGCCTGCCAAGGAGGACCAAGGAGTGAAAGGGAAGAACAGCTGGTTGCAGATGGAGAGGGTGATAGGTCGAATGCTAAGGCACAACCAGGCTATCAAGAGCCACTGGAAAAATCAAGGGAGAAACTGACCACATACAGGCAGGATCCAGTGTCACAGAGGGTGAGGCAATGGGAGGAAGAAAGGGCAAAATCAGTGTTTATCCATGGGCTTCAGGAGAGAGAGGAAAGGACACACACTGAAAGGCAGCAGGAAGAAAGAAAGGAGATTGAGAAAATCATCACGGAAATAGGTGAAGAGATGGACGAGATTGTAAATTTTCAGAGAATAGGGGGGTACTCGAAGGGGAGAAACCGACCAATCAAGCTGATTCTCAGGACGGAAACAGTGCGGAACAGGATCCTCCAAGAGAAACCACGATTGAAATACTCGGAAGAGTACAAGAGGGTGTTCCTAGACAGAGACAGAACAAAATCAGAACGACAGCAGCTGAGGGAGAGGACAAAAAAGCGAAAGGAGCTAGGAAAAGAGACAAGGATGGAACCAGCAGAGGTCAGTCAGAGCAGAACAGAACAGCAAGGGCAAGCACACACACAACTATTCTCAGAACCATACAACCTATCACACCATCCCAACACACACTACAATCCATACCCACAGCCTCCACCCAACACCGAGCTATAGAATCCCACAGTATGCCACCAGGTCTCCCACCCTCACAGGCCCCCCAAACCACAGTGTTGGAAAGGAAACTGAAGGTATGGTACACAAACGCTGATGGAATAACAAATAAGTGGGAGGAGTGGCATGAAAGAGTCAAAGAAGCATCACCGGACATCATAGCTCTCACAGAAACCAAGCTTACAGGTATGATAACAGATGCCATCTTTCCAACGGGATACCAAATCCTGAGGAAAGACAGAGGGAACAGGGGGGGTGGAGGAGTGGCATTGCTGATCAAAAATCGCTGGAATTTTGATGAGCTGGAGAGAGGAGACAGCGGAGAAGAAAGTGATTACATAGCGGGAACACTTCACTCTGGAGGTCCCAAGGTGGTAATAGCAGTGATGTATAACCCACCACAGAACAGCAGGAGGCCAAGGCAAGAGTACGATGAGAGCAATAGAGCGATGGTTGACACACTGGCTAGAGTGGCCAGAAGAGCTCATGCATGCAGGGCAAAGCTCCTGATCATGGGTGACTTTAACCACAAGGAGATCGATTGGGAGAACTTGGACCCGCATGGGGGCCAAGATACATGGAGGGCTAAGATGATGGAGGTGGTACTGGAAAACTTCATGTGCCAACACGTAAGGGACACTACAAGAGAGAGAGGAGAGGATGAACCAGCAAGGCTGGACTTAGTATTCACCTTGAGTAGTGCAGATATCGAGGACATCACATATGAAAGACCCCTTGGGGCCAGTGACCATGTGGTTTTAAGCTTCGAATACACAGTAGAGCTACAAGTGGAGGGAGAAGCAGGAAGGCCAGGACGAATGAAGCCAAACTACAAGAAAGGGGACTACACAGGAATGAGGAACTACCTGAACGGAGTTCAGTGGGACAGAGAACTGGCAGGGAAGCCAGTTAATGAGATGATGGAATATGTAGCAACAAAATGCAAGGAGGCTGAGGAGAGGTTTGTACCCAAGGGTAACAGGAATAATGAAAAAGCCAGGATGAGCCCATGGTTTACCCAAAGGTGCAGAGAGGCAAAAACCAAGTGTGCTAGGGAATGGAAGAAATATAGAAGGCAAAGGACCCAGGAGAATAAGGAGAACAGTCGTAGAGCCAGAAACGAATATGCACAGATAAGAAGGGAGGCCCAAAGACAATATGAAAATGACAGCAGCGAAAGCCAAATCTGACCCGAAACTGTTGTACAGCCACATCAGGAGGAAAACAACAGTCAAGGACCAGGTAATCAGGCTAAGGAAGGAAGGAGGAGAGACAACAAGAAATGACTGTGAAGTATGTGAAGAACTCAACAAGAGATTCAAAGAAGTGTTCACAGAGGAGACAGAAGGGACTCCAGAAAGACGGAGAGGTGGGGCACACCACCAAGTGCTGGACACAGTGCACACAACCGAGGAAGAAGTGATGAGGCTTCTGAGTGAGCTAGATACCTCAAAGGCAATGGGGCCAGATAACATCTCCCCATGGGTATTGAGAGAGGGAGCAGAGGCACTATGTGTACCCCTAACAACAATATTCAATACATCTATCGAAACAGGGAGATTGCCTGAGGCATGGAAGACAGCAAATGTAGTCCCAATCTTTAAAAAAGTAGACAGACATGAAGCATTAAACTACAGACCAGTGTCACTGACATGTATAGTATGCAAAATCATGGAGAAGATTATCAGGAGAAGAGTGGTGGAACACCTAGAAAGGAACGATCTCATCAACAGCAGCCAACATGGTTTCAGGGACGGGAAATCCTGTGTCACAAACCTACTGGAGTTCTATGACATGGTGACAGCAGTAAGACAAGAGAGAGAGGGGTGGGTGGATTGCATTTTCTTGGACTGCAAGAAGGCGTTTGACACAGTTCCACACAAGAGATTGGTGCAAAAACTGGAGGACCAAGCAGGGATAACAGGGAAGGCACTACAATGGATCAGGGAATACTTGTCAGGAAGACAGCAGCGAGTCATGGTACGTGGCGAGGTGTCAGAGTGGGCACCTGTGACCAGCGGGGTCCCGCAGGGGTCAGTCCTAGCACCAGTGCTGTTTCTGGTATTTGTGAACGACATGACGGAAGGAATAGACTCTGAGGTGTCCCTGTTTGCAGATGACGTGAAGTTGATGAGAAGAATTCACTCGATCGAAGACCAGGCAGAACTACAAAGGGATCTGGACAGGCTGCAGACCTGGTCCAGCAATTGGCTCCTGGAGTTCAATCCCACCAAGTGCAAAGTCATGAAGATTGGGGAAGGGCAAAGAAGGCCACAGACGGAGTACAGTCTAGGGGGTCAGACACTACAAACCTCACTCAAGGAAAAAGATCTTGGGGTGAGTATAACACCAGGCACATCTCCTGAAGCGCACATCAACCAAATAACTGCTGCAGCATATGGGCGCCTAGCAAACCTCAGAACAGCATTCCGACATCTTAATAAGGAATCATTCAGGACCCTGTACACCGTGTACGTTAGGCCCATATTGGAGTATGCGGCACCAGTTTGGAACCCACACCTAGCCAAGCACGTGAAGAAACTAGAGAAAGTGCAAAGGTTTGCAACAAGACTAGTCCCAGAGCTAAGAGGTATGTCCTACGAGGAGAGGTTAAGGGAAATCAACCTGACGACACTGGAGGACAGGAGAGATAGGGGGGACATGATAACGACATACAAAATACTGAGAGGAATTGACAAGGTGGACAAAGACAGGATGTTCCAGAGATTGGACACAGTAACAAGGGGGCACAGTTGGAAGCTGAAGACATAGATGAATCACAGGGATGTTAGGAAGTATTTCTTCAGCCACAGAGTAGTCAGTAAGTGGAATAGTTTGGGAAGCGATGTAGTGGAGGCAGGATCCATACATAGCTTTAAGCAGAGGTATGATTAAGCTCACGGCTCAGGGAGAGTGACCTAGTAGCGATCAGTGAAGAGGCGGGGCCAGGAGCTCGGACTCGACCCCCGCAACCTCAACTAGGTGAGTACAACTAGGTGAGTACACACACACACACACACACACACTGAAAATTACTGATAAACTCGCTGGTGGACGAAAAGATCTTCTCAATTAAATGCCATAAAGCACATACTGTCTCTCATTAACATAGCTGCCGGTACATCATACCGCTGATAAGAATCATCACACATGAAGCGGTAAGCAGCACGTTCGCACCACCTCGAGCTCAGCACTTGGATCACCCCGTAAACACTCACTCTTCAAACATTTAAGAACAACGGTAGGCCAATTACTAACCCTGTCAGCTCCTACAAACCCTGCTAGCTTCTATTAAACCAGCCAGGTCCTACTAACCCTGCCAGCTCCTACTAAAGCAGCCAAGTCCTAGTAACCCTGGCAGCTCCTAATAATTCAGCTAGCTCCTACTAACCCAGCCAGCCCCTCCTAACCCTGCCAGCTCCTAGCAACCCATTCAGCTCCTACTAACTCATCCAGCTCTTATTAACCCTGCTAGCTCTTACTAACCTTGCCAGCTCTTATTAACCCTGCTAACTTCTACTAACTCAGCCAGCTCCTACTAACCCAGCCAGCCTCTAATAACTCTGCCAGATCCTACTAACAGAGACAGCTTCTACTAACCCTGCTAGCTCTTATTAATCTTGCCAGCCCCTATTAACCCTGCTAACTTCTACTAACCCAGCCACCTCCTACTAACCCTACCAGCTAATACTAACCCTGCCAGCCTCTACTAACCTAGCCAGCTCCTAACCCTGCCAGCCTCTACTAACCCTGCATACTCCTAATAACCCTGCCAGCCTCTACTAACCCTGCCTCCTCCTATTAACCCTGTCTACTACAAACCTTTACTACTACTACTAACCCTGCCAGCTCTTACTAACCCTGCAAGCTCCTACTAACCTTGCCAGCTCTTACTAACCCTGCCAGGTCCTACTAACCCTGCCTGCCTCTACTAATCCTGCCAGCTCTTAATAACCCTGCCTGCCTCTACTAACCTTGCCTCCTCCTACTAACCCTGCCACCCTCTACTAACTATACCAGCCTCTACTTATCTTGCTAGCTCCAATAACCCTGCCAAACTCTACTAACCCTGCCTCCTCATATTAACCCTGCCAGCTCCTGCTACCTTCTGCCTTAGTAAATAAACCGGAAAATTAAAACCATCAGTAACCACCAAAACAAAACCATCACCACTCCCACCATCACTCCATCACCAACACTCCCTTCACCATCGCTCCCTCCATCACCATCACTCCCTCCACTATCAACACTCCCTCCACCATCACTATCACTCCCTCCACCATCACTACCACTCCCTCCAACATCGCCACCACTCACTCGACCACCACAACTCCCCCTACCATCACCAACACTCCCTGCACTATCACCAACACTCCCTCCATCATCAAAAACATTCCCTCCATAATCACAACACTCCCTCCACCATCACCAACACTCCTTCCGCCATCAACAACACTCCCTCCACCATCACCACCACTCCATCATCGTCAACACCATTCCATCATCACCAACACTCCAGCACTCAATCCACCATCACTACCACTCCCTCCACCATCACCAACACTCCCTCCACCATCAACACTTCCTCCACCACCACTAACACTCCCTCCATCACCAACAGTTTCTCCACCATCACCACCACTCCTATCATCACCAACACTCCCTCCACTATCAACACCACTCCTTCCACCATCACCAACACTCCTTCCACCATCACCAACACTCCTTCCACCATCACCAACACTCCCTCCACCACTACCGTCACTAATACTGTCAGCATAGTTGCCGATCCTCTGTATATGTATATGTTATCTGAGTATCATAGTACCATCCATATGTTTTACATAGTTGACCCCTTGCTAGGCTCAGTGACTAGCTTGTGTGATGTCACTTGATGCCGCACGAGAGCGCTGCGCTCCCGGCCTCCTCCTCACTACAACCGTAGGTCTACGAGAAGGCAACACAGGCAGTCTGGGCTCCCCTCTCACACTCTGCTAATATAAGTGTTACCATCCAACAAGTGTGTTTAACTCCAACCATCACATCTCCATGAACCCTCCCAACAAATGGTGTAAACTGCGTTTTCTTGTGTGTGTGCAATGTTTTTATTATTGCAGTCTTGCCTCATTCTGCAATGACTCTTGTGCAAATATTGTGCTACCATTAAATTTTTCTTTCAGAAAATTTTTATGTAGTGTTGTGTTGTGCAGTACTTTTTGATTAGTAATTGCTATTTGCAATATTGCTACAATTTATTTCAGTGCAATATTCTGTGATTTCAGTTTTACATTTCTTGTTCTGTGCATAATATTTTATTCTTTGTGTGTCACTTAAATTTTTTTTTTTTTTAGAGAGAATTGCTTTCCCAGTCCATTTTAATTTTGCACAAAATTTATTGATTATATTTTATCATTTTTGATTGATTTATCATTTATTGTTGAATTTCTTTATTGAATTGAGAGTAAAGACAACTCACTGTGTCATTAATTCAAATTAAAGTAAATTTGAGTAAATTTGACTTGAGTAAAGTACAATTTCTCTTGATTATCAAATTGTTGCTTATCCAGTTGAGTATTTTATGTGAGTTTTCCTTGTTCTACAGTGTGACTTGTTATTTTTCATTTACTTATGCAGAATAGTTAAGCATTTACTTCCCATTTAAGTTTACTGCATTACATATTCTCTTTATTATTCTCGCTTTTATGTCCTTGAGTAAGTTCTCTGAGATGTCCCAGTCACTTCTGAATGCTCACTTAGTGTACCATACCACTCAAAGTAAATGTGAATCAGTCGACAGTCCCAATATCCCCTTACTGACTGAAAGACAATACCTAGCTAGACAATGTGTCTGTTCTCACAGCTTGTATCTGATATTTGTTAAAGTGCTGCGAAATGTGAAGTTCAGATTAAGTTCCTATAGATCCGTGAATCACTTATTAACGTAGCCGAGCAGTCAGGCACTTGTCATACTGTCACTCCTGTCTGGAATCCAGCCACAATATCGTGCATGCAGGATAGTGTACAGTTACCTTGGATTTCAGAGGAACCTCAGACAACCCTGGGTGCTGAGACTGCTATCCCTGCGATGGCGACTTGTTCAAGTAGTCGTTCCTTCCAGGGGACGCTTTGTGAGGAACGTTGCTTATAATGAGTTATGTTATCTTTTGCTGATGTCGCAAGCCGTTGCAGAAAGACGTTTCTGTGGCTAGTGTACTCACTTGAGTGTTGTTGTTGTTGTTCCTTGTGTTCCAGATGGTGATACTATCCTCGTTGACAGTAATCCGTGCAGGTGAGCAAAGTTGTTTCTTGAGTAATCTTCACATGTTGTTAACGTTTATAGAGCAGTCTCTTTATAGCTGATACCTCGTGTCACTGTGTGCGACTCAGAATGAATACCAGTATTGTTGACCTTGTTCCTTTCTTTTCCCCTGTCCTTGCAGTGAGAGATAGTAGATCCATTCTCCCTTGCTCATATTGCGTGTTATAGCGTTACTTTTTCAACCGGGAAGAGCCATCCACTCCACCGAGTTTGTTCATTCCTCCAGTAAGAAAGAACCGATCCCTTGTGACCTGGTGTGATTCGATTCCTGCTCCAGGAAGATCTTATTCTGACTGTAAAGCCACCACCACCCATTAGTGACTTTGTCATGAGCCAAGAATACTGTATCGAACAGCCGAGTTGGGTACTCCAAGCGGAAGAGTATACCAGTTAGCAATTCCAGTCACTAGTGAAAGTAGCTGTATCTTTTGTAGATACTTATTCAGATCTCCCTCGGTCAAGGCATGTGTTAGCCATTGCAAAGGAATTCGATCCTCCCAAAGACGATATCATTCTGCATATGTAAATCTTACCCTCGCAGAATTGGGTTTATATCTACATAGCCTGTATAATTAGATGTCCAAGATGAATGAAGTTATCAACTTTGTGTTTATTATTAGCTGATAATTTAGCAGTAATGATCTGTGCATGCCAGATCTGCCTTTGCTGTTAATTACTTTCACTTTTGTAAATATATGTATTCTTCCTCAGAATCCGTAGAGTGCATGAATACAGATCGATCGATCAATTCCATCCTTTATTATACTATGATTTGTTCTTACAATTCGTAATGTATTACGATACCATCCATTAGTTCTAAGTTCTTTGCTATTGTATAGAATCAGCCCAGAGTCACCTGCCTGTTCAGCCTATAGCATAGTATTGTATGTCTAGACGACATACATAACATGACCGAGCTATCAGCATAGTTGCTGATCCCTTATATATGTATATGTTATCTGAGTATCATAGTTAGTACCATCCATATGTTTTACATAGTTGACCCCTTGCTAGGCTCAGTGACTAGCTTGTGTGACGTCACGTGATGCTGCATGTGAGCCTCACACTCTGCTAATATAAGTGTTACCATCCAACAAGTGTGTTTAACTCCAACCATCACATCTCCATGAACCCTCTCAACAACACAAGCCCTCCATCACTGCTGCCACCAACACAAGCACTCAACCACTGCTGTCACCAACACACGCACTGCATCACTGCTATCACCAACACACGCACTGCACCACTGCTGTCACCACTCCCACCACTGCTGTCACCAACACTTCCTCCACCACTGCTGTCAGCAACACACGCACTCCACCACTGCTGTCACCAACACATGCACTCCACCACTGCTGTCACCAATACACTCTCTCCAACACTGTTGTCATCAACACACGCCCTCCACCACTGCTGTCACCAACACATGCCCTCCATCACTGTCATCAACACATGCACTCCACCACTGCTGCCACCAACACAAGCACTCAACCACTGCTGTCACCAACACACGCACTGCATCACTGCTATCACCAACACACGCACTGCACCACTGCTGTCACCACTCCCACCACTGCTGTCACCAACACTTCCTCCACCACTGCTGTCAGCAACACACGCACTCCACCACTGCTGTCACCAACACATGCACTCCACCACTGCTGTCACGAACACTCCTTCCACCACTGCTGTCACCAACACTTCCACCACTGCTGTCAACAACACACGCCCTCCACCACTATCACAAACACACTCCCTCCACCACTGCTGTCATCAACACACGCCCTCTACCACTGCTGTCACCAACACACGCATTCCACCACTGCTGCCACCAACACACGCACTCCACCACTGCTGTCACCTACACACACACACACTGCGTCACTGCTGTCACCAAAACTCTCTCCACCACTGCTGTCAGCAACACACGCAATCCAACGCTGCTGTCACCAACACTCCTTCCACCACTGCTGTCATCAACATACGCCCTCCACCACTGCTGTCACCAACACACTCCCTCCACCACTGCTGTCATCAACACACGCCTTAAACCACTAGTGTCACCAACAAATTGTATTCACTGTACATGTCAAGCCCAACTTGGAGAATGCAGCGCCATTATGGAACCCACATCTGATAAAGCATGTAAAAATTCTGGTAAAAGTGCAAAGGTTTCCAATAATAGTAATCCCAGAAAAGACCCGAGGAGCTAAACCTGACGACTTTAGAGTACAGAAGGACCAGGGGTGACATAATTACGACGTACAAAATACTTAGAAGAATTTACATGGTAGATATGGAGTCTGAGAGGCGGGTCTCAGGTAGACAAGATTACTGATGCAAATAAAAAACACAGATGACTCACAAGGTTGTTAGGAAATGCTACTTTAGCCTTAGAGGTAGCAGCAGCAACCTTTCCTGCAGACCAGGTGGCTCCATCAGCCTTCCCTGCAGACCAGGTGGCTCCATCAGCCTTCCCTGCAGACCAGGTGGCTCCATCAGCCTTCCCTGTAGACCAGGTGGCTCCATCAGCCTTCCCTGCAGACCAGGTGGCTCCAGCAGCCTTCCCTGCAGACCAGGTGGCTCCAGCAGCCTTCCCTGCAGACCAGGTGGCTCCAGCAGCCTTCCCTGCAGACCAGGTGGCTCCAGCAGCCTTCCCTGCAGACCAGGTGGCTCCATCAGCCTTCCCTGCAGACCAGGTGGCTCCAGCAGCCTTCCCTGCAGACCAGGTGGCTCCAGCAGCCTTCCCTACAGACCAGGTGGCTCCATCAGCCTTCCCTGCAGACCAGGTGGCTCCAGCAGCCTTCCCTGCAGACCAGGTGGCTCCAGCAGCCTTCCCTGCAGACCAGGTGGTTCCAGTCACTGTTGCCACCCAAAGCACCCTTCATTATGACGAGGTGGTTGAAAGGTCAGTGGGTGACACGGCGAGGCTTGCATGGTAACTGCTCCCTCCACTCTCTCCCTTCTTCACTCCCTCTATTCTCAACTGTAGCTACGTTGTAATAATGTATTGTTCCTTGTGAATGAGAAACGTGTTGGCATTCCACCACCAGTGACGAGACAGATCAAGATAAGAACGAAGACGTCGATGAAGATAAAAACAAAATACGGCAGTTATGATGAGAAGAACGTCGATGCTTCTCACTGGCCACACCAGAAACGCCTGCCTATTTTTAATGTACCATCATATACTACATCCGGATATATATCTTGATATACGTCCGGATATACACCTTGCTATACATCTGGGAATCTAGCTTAATACGCCCAGGAATCACCTCACCCATGATCGGGTCTCTGACCATGCCTCCAGCTTGACGCCCTAATTAGCCAGACTTTTGGTGCAGGCAGCCTGCAGAGTGACGGGAGCATCACAGCCCCCCGTCATTATGCTCCTTCTGCCCAGTGAGTTACTCTCTGGTTGAGGTATTTTCAACATCTACTGCATCTGTGATTATCAAATGGTATACAATACCGACAGGTTGGTAGATAAGACACATAGGCAACATTTAGGCAACTTTATTCCGAAACGTTTCGCCTACACAGTAGGCTTCTTCAGTCGAGTACAGAAAGTAGGCGGGAGCAGTAAAGATGTGAAGACGCTGTAATCAGTCCATCACCCTGGAAGTCGTAGATTTGAGGTTGTCAGTCCCTCAGACTAGGTGGGTTGACCTGTAGCCTAGTTGGGCTGACTTGTATCCTAGGTGGGATGACCTGTGATCTAGGTGGGATGACCTGTGACCTAGGTGGGCTGACCTGTGACCTAGGTGGGCTGATCTGTAGCCTAAGTGGGCTGACTTGTATCCTAGGTGGGTTGACCTGTAGCCTAGGTGGGCTAACTTGAAGCTTACGTAGGATGACCAGTAATCTAGGTGGGTTGACCTGTGGCCTGGGTCTCTTTCATGAGGTGATCGTTATTACTACTATATTATATTTACAGGCAAATTCTAAACCCGTAGGGGTCGTAACGAACCTGTGGAAAAAGAGGCAATCGAGGATGAAGAGCACATCCCTGGACAGGACTGAGAGAGTTCAGATACAGTTTACACCTTCCTGGAAGGTTTGCATGTACAGCTGCTTGTGTACCTGTCACCACCTTTGAAAGTGGGTCTTCTCTGTCAGCCTGAGTGAAGCCAACCTTGTGTTGAGGTACAGGGGGCTGGGGTTAGGAGGTACAGGAAGCTGGGGTTGCGAGGCACAGGAAGCTGGGGTTACGAGGTACAGGAAGCTGGAGTTACGAGGTACAGGAAAGTGGGGTTACGAGGACCAGGAGGCTGGGGTTATGAGGTACAGGAAGCTGGGGTTACGAGGTACAGGAGGCTGTTATTACGAGGTACAGGAAGCAGGGGTTACGAAGAACAGGAGGCTGAGGTTACGAGGTGCGGGGGGGGCTGGGGTTACGAGGTACAGGGGGTTGTTATTACGAGGTACAGGAAGCAGGGGTTACGAAGAACAGGAGGCTGAGGTTACGAGGTACAGGGGGTTGGGGTTACGAGGTACAAGAGGCTGGGGTTACGAGGTACAGGAAGCTGGGGTTACGAGGTACAAGAGGCTGGGGTTACGAGGTACAGGAAGCTGGGGTTACGATGTACAGGAAGCTGGGGTTACGAGGTATAGGAAGCTGGGGTTACGAGGTACAGGAAACTGGGGTTACGAGGTACAGGAAAGTGGGGTTACGAGGAACAGGAAGCTGGGGTTACGATGTACAGGAAGCTGGGGTTACGAGGTATAGGAAGCTGGGGTTACGAGGTACAGGAAACTGGGGTTACGAGGTACAGGAAAGTGGGGTTACGAGGAACAGGAAGCTGGGGTTACGAAGAACATGAGGCTGAGGTTTCGAGGTGCGGGGGGGGGGCTGGGGTTACGAGGTACAGGGGGCTGAGGTTACGAGGTACAAGACGTTGGGGTTACGAGGTACAGGAGGCTGGGGTTACGAGGTACAGGAAGCTGGGGTTAAAACACACGGGAAGCTGGGGTTACGAGGTACAGGAGGCTGGGGTTACGAGGTACAGGAGGCTGGGGTTAAGAGACACGGGAAGTTGGGGTTGCAAGGTACAGGAGGCTGGGGGGTACGAGGTACAGGGGGCTGGGGATACGAGGTACAGGAGGCTGGGGTTACGAGGTACAGGAAAGTGGGGTTACGAGGAACAGGAAGCTGGGGTTACGAAGAACAGGAGGCTGAGGTTACGAGGTGCGGGGGGCTGGGGTTACGAGGTACAAGACGTTGGGGTTACGAGGTACAGGAGACTGGGGTTAAGAGACACGGGAAGCTGGGGTTACGAGGTACAGGAGGCTGGGGTTACGAGGTACAGGAGGCTGGGGTTAAGAGACACGGGAAGCTGGGGTTGCAAGGTACAGGAGGCTGGGGGATACGAGGTACAGGGGGCTGGGGATACGAGGTACAGGAGGCTGGGGTTACGAGGTACAGGAGGCTGGGGTTACGAGGTATAGGGGGCTGGGGTTACGAGGTACAGGAGGCTGGGGTTACGAGGTACAGAAGGCTGGGGTTACGAGGTACAGAGGGCTGGGTGTTACGAGATAAAGGGGGCTGGGGTTACGAGGTACAGAGCGCTGGGGTTACGAGGTACAGGGGGCTGGGGTTACGAGGTACAGGAGGCTGGGGTTACGAGGTACAGGAGGCTGGGGTTACGAGGTACAGGAAGCTGGGGCTACTAGCTAGAAGGTACTAGGGTTAGGAGGTTGATGGGGTTGAGGCTAGGAGGTAGAGGGGTCTGGGGTTACGAGGTAATGGAGGCTGGGGTTACGAGGCTACGGGGGCTGGGGTAACGAGGTAGTGGGGGCTGGGGTTACGAGGTAGATGAAGGGCTAGGAATACGATGTAGAGGGGGCTGGTGTTACGCGTAGAAAGCTGGGGTTACCAGGCAGAAGGGACTACGGTTACGAGGTTCAGGGGGCTGGGGATACAGTGAAGAGGGGCCTAGTGTTACGAAATTCAGGGGGCTGGGGATACAGTGAAGAGGGGCCTAGTGTTACGAAGATCAGGGAGCTGGGGTTACGAGACAGCGGGGGCTGGGGTTACGATAAAGAGGAGGCTGGGGTTACGAGGTAGAGGGGGCTGACGTTACCAGTTACCAGGGCTGTCTTTCTCGGGTCGCTGACTCAAACAAGTGTTTTTTTTTTTTACGAAACGCTAAACCCGGGTGAGTGAGTGAGCGTTATGACTGGTGAAGGCTACATCCTCCCTCCAGTACTGGTGAAGGCTACATCCTCCCTCCAGTACTGGTGAAGGCTACATCCTCCCTCCAGTACTGGTGAAGGTTACATCCTCCCTCCAGTACTGGTGAAGGCTACATCCTCCCTCCAGTGCTGGTGAAGGCTACATCCTCCCTCCAGTACTGGTGAAGGCTACATCCTCCCTCCAGTACTGGTGAAGGCTACATCCTCCCTCTAGTACTGGTGAAGGCTACATCCTCCCTCCAGTACTGGTGAAGGCTACATCCTCCCTCCGGTACTGGTGAAGGCTACATCCTCCCTCCAGTACTGGTGAAGGCTACATCCTCCCTCCGGTACTGGTGAAGGCTACATCCTCCCTCCAGTACTACTGAAGGTTTCATCCTCCCTCCAGTACTGGTGAGACTGAGTGATCTCTGGCAGCCAGACTTGCAACACTAGAGAGCTCCCCCCTCGGAAAACAAAGGCAGAAACCCGAGCCTTTAGAGAGAGTGAGAGTGCCGCACTCGAGGGTATTACCCCAGCCAGGCTCCATCACGGCACCAGATGAGTGCCAAGTGCAGCGTTTCACCAGTGCCAAGTGCCCGCTCTCCTTGCCCTGGCTCAGGCCCTCCTGATAACACACCTGCTTAACACCAGTTTAACACTCAAACACAATCACATCTCATTAATATCTTTGCAACAAAGCCGCATCTAAGTAGGCTTGAAGTAACTCTAACCCAGGCTGAATGTAACCAACTATTTCTAGTAATTGTAAATGACTATTGTCGAGCTTTTTCCTGCTTGAATTACATCATAACACCGGTACACCATGATGGGGCAAGTGTACGTTCAATAGTATACGTACATCTGTGCACTCCGACATTCAGACGCGATTCTTGTTTTCGTCACGTGCAGTACGTGTACTACCGAGTGTGCATCTAGCATAAAATATCGACAAAATAAAGAATTAGACATGTGCAACATCTGGGTACCTTTCTTGTAGACGTTTCGCCATCCAATGGCTTTATCAATACAAATTCAAAGACATAATTGGAAGACTGTAGAACCATTTATAAAAGATCAAGTAATCAGTCCCTCAGCCTCGGAATTGGTGAGGAGCATCTTAGTCTTGAAGAATACTGTCTTCCAATTATGTCCTTGAATTTGTATTGATAAAGCCACTAGATGACGAAGCGTCTATAATAAAGATAGCCAGATGTTACACACATGTCTAATTCTTCAGTGACGAGTGTCATACATGTGTGACTGGGCTCCTCCCTCGGTAATGTACATTATGTGAAACCAAACTTGTAATCTTCCTGAATCTTTGGTTGCGGTATTGTAACAGATTTTTAACAAGTGTTCTCAACACAAACAAAACATACAAACTTTAGACGAAGTTTCGGTCCGGCTTGGACCATTAAATAGTGTGTGACTATTTAATGGTGCAAGTCGGACCGAAACGTCGTCTTAAAATTTTCTCCAGTGCGCGGCTTTGTGTATTGTTGCAATCACGGTACTGTGCCTTTGTATTCTCTAACTGTTCTCTGTCTTAGTCTGATGCAACACTCAAAAACTTACATTTAAATACAAAATATGGAGTCAAATGTTCCTATACTATTTCCAACATTTAACAATGACCTCAACATTATTAACACAGGGACAAGAATGAAATTAGCCTAGAGTCATCCACACCATCGTGTGTCCTTGGGTAGGGAGAATCACATCCAGTTCCGCTGGATGCCCTACTCTTAAGGATCGTTATGGTTCAGTGGATAAGGGCGTCATGTGTTTTCGCCCACCATGAGGCAGGCCAAAGCAGCATGGGTTCGAGTCCTTGGCTAGTGCAGTGTTGTTATTGAGATATATATTTATATATATATATATATATATATATATATATATATATATATATATATATATATATATATATATATATATATATATATATAAATTAAAAATCCAAAATATCAAGGAGTAATAATTGTAATTGTCATTTTTCTGATCAAATAACTGGAAACGGTATTGTAACTGACTTCGAATCATATAAATATTCGCAGCCTGCAGCTAAGCAACCCCTATACCTGCTCAAAACATGGGTAACAGCCCCCACACCTGTTCAACATGTGGGTAACAACCCCCACACCTGCTCAACATGTAGGTAACAGCCCCCATACCTGATCAACGCGTTGGTAACAGCCCCCACACCTGCTCAACACGTGGGTAACAACAACCACACCTGGTCAACATTTGGGTAACAACCACACTTGTTTCAACACATGAGTAACAGCCACACCTGCTCAACACGTGGGTAACAACTACCACACCTGTTTCAACACGTGAGTAACAACTACACCTGCTCAACACGTGGGTAACAACAGCCACACTTGTTTCAACACGTGAGTAACAACTACACCTGCACAACACGTGGGTAACAACAACCACACCTGGTCAACATTTGGGTAACAACCACACCTGTTTCAACACGTGAGTAACAACCACACCTGCTCAACACGTAACAACCACACCTGCTCAACACGTAACAACCACACCTGCTCAACACGTGAGTAACAGCAACCACACCTGCTTAACACGTTGGTAATAACCACACCTATTTCAACAAGTGGGTAACAGCCCACACACCTGTTTCAACAGGTGTGTGCCACCAAGACGAGGCACAGTAGGGATGATAGCAGAGAGCAGCTGTTTCCACGAACATCAGATTACCAGAACACTGAATAATTAACTACTGTACCTTGAAGGTGCGTGCGCCCTCTTGTTTCTCCTGTAACGTGCGCAACCAACCTGCGTGCGAGCACACACAAACCAACGTAGTGGAGGCAGGATCCATACATAGCATTAAAAAGAGGTTCGATAAAGCTCGTGGGGAAGAAAGTGGACCTAGTAGCGTGATGAGAGTAAGACACATGTGCAACATCTGGGTATCTTTATTGTAGACGTTTCGCCATCCAGTGGCTTTATCAATACAAATTCTAGGACATAACTTGAGGACTAACGACTACGACAACTACCTCTACAAGTCGTTAGTCCTCAAGTTATGTCCTAGAATTTGTATTGATAAAGCCACTGGATGGCGAAACGTCTACAATAAAGATACCCAGATGTTGCACATGTGTCTTACTCTCATCTTGTCGGTATTATATACCATTTCGTACACGGACCTAGTAGCGACCAACGACTGAGCGGGGCAAGGAGATATGAGTCAACATCTGCAGCCAGAACTAGGTGAGTACATACTCGTGTTTATGTACTGAAACCACCGCTAGCACCACGATAGACGGTCGTTAGTGTCAACCTCACACACTATGCGCCTCGAATTTAATTATAATCAAAGAAAGCGCTAAACCGACATGGGTCATACAACGATGCGGGGCAGAAAATAGTGCTGAGGCTATAAATAGATACGTGGAGAGGGGATCAGAGGTGAGGGGGGAAAAGGGCTGGAAGGGACACTAAGGGCTATGTGTCAAAGTTCGTACAGTAAAGCAGTTGCTGACAAAAAGTCAAAAAGTGATTATAAGTCAAAGCCAGGGCCATCTGCAAGAAGGGAAGATAAGGCAAGAGTGGTAGGGCGGCGGCAGCGTTGGAGGTAAATCCTGCGAGCTCGCTGGTAAATCGGGCAATTGACAAGAAAGTGAAAAACCGAAATAGGGACCCGACAAACCTCACAGAGAGGAATAGGGTGTCGTTCCATGAGATACCCATGGGTAAGGCAAGTATGGCCAATGCAGAGCCGGGAGAGCTCAGTCTCCTGAGTATGGCAACAGGGGTAAGAAGATGGGCACAAACCTAAAAGCAGTGTAATAAGAGTGCAATTTCTTATGGTGCATGCCCAACCACTGTTGTTGCCAATGCCTGCGAAGACGGGCTGAGATGACTGGAAATCTCTGATGACCGTGAAGCAGCATCCACTTGTTCATTGCTCTGCACATCAACGTGTCCATGGACCCAACAGGAAACGACGTCTTTGTTTTTGCTAGCCACAGGGCGCAACCATAGTTGAATACGAACGACTAATGGATGAGGGGAATCAAATTGTTTAATGGCATGTAACGTACTAAAGGAATCTGAAATGATCACAAATGTCTAACTAGACATATATGTAACATGAAGAAGCGCTAAGAGGAGGGCATACAACTCGGCAGTAAAAATACTAGCCGAGTGTAACAAATGACGTCGGACAACATCGTCAGGGAATACTGCTGTGAACCCAACACCGTCAGAAGATTTAGAACCATCTGTATAAACAGCGATGGCATGAGCATGTGATCGGGGGTGATCGAGAAAAAGAGAGCGAGAAGCAGTCATAGACAGGAGAGCTTTGGCGCATGGTAATAGGGGAGAACAGACACGAACCATTGGAACTTCCCAAGGGGGAAGGGAAAAGGCAGATGCTAAATGAACATACAAGGGAGGCAACCAGAGAGAAGACCAGAGTGAAGACGAAGAGAAAATGGTTGGAGTAGGCAGGGGCGCTGAACAATGGGCTTCTACTAACGTCAGAGACCAACCTATACGCCGAAGAAACATGAAGGTCATGAGCGTGGACAAAGTAATGAAGACAACGAGCATCACGACGATCAGCTAAGGAAGGAACATTCACCTCTGCAAAGAGACTTTCAACAAGGGATGAACGAAAAGCACCAAGGCATAAACGGAGACCTTGATGATGAAGGGGATCTCACTTAAAGTTGTAGGAGAAGCCGCAGAATAAACTTGGTCGCCATAATCCAGCTTAGACAAGACCAGGGTGGAATGTAAATGGAGGAGAGTTCGGCGATCTGCTCCCCATGAACGATGCGCAAGAATTTTAAGGAGATTCAGCTGAGCATGGCAAGCTGCCCTCAAAGGGCAAATGTGAGGTTTCCATGTAAACCGGCGATCAAAGAGGTCAAGAAACTTGACCGTATCACATTCTGGAATACGTGAGCCGTGTAAATACAATGGAATATCTGGGATAAGAGGATGTCTAGTGAAGGTAATGAAATGGGTTTTCATACTAGAAAATTTAAAGTGGTCCAACAAGAAACTCGGTCAATTGCATCCTGAAGGGAGGCTGCTACCAGTCGACAGTCAGCGCCTGAGTATGCTATAGCGACGTCATCCACATAAAGTGACAACCAAATATGTGATGGAAGAACGGAAGCTAAGAGAAAAAGGGTAGTGCTAAGGACACAACCTTGTGGGACTCCCTCGGCTTCAACAAAGTCTGAGGAAAGCGAGGCGCCAACATGGACACGAAAATGTATGTCAAATAAGAAAGCAGCAAGGAAGGTTGGTATATTACTGTAATAAAGTTGGTAGAATTACCGACAATATGTAAAGTAAAAGGACACAAGTGCAACTAATGTGACATTTTATTGTGGTAACGTTTCCCTCTCCAGGAGCTTTATCAAGCCATTACAAACAATACATGGACACAGAGGGTATATATAGGATCAGAGTGAGGTGCAATACTAGTGAGGTACCATTTCGATGTTCACTAGTGGTGGTAGTAGTAGTAGTAGTAGTGACAAAAGTAATACAATATGGTAGAGCAATTAATTTGTACATGAGAAAAAGGATATAAAAGCTATTACTTGGGTAACATAAAAATAGGTTGGACAAATATAGACTGGAAAGAGGCAGCTTGTTTCAGTGTTCAC
Organism: Cherax quadricarinatus; assembly: GCF_038502225.1. Lineage (NCBI taxonomy): Eukaryota > Metazoa > Arthropoda > Malacostraca > Decapoda > Parastacidae > Cherax > Cherax quadricarinatus. Next base: position 14,588,245 of record NC_091299.1, on the reverse strand, counting down.
TCCTTGTATGTGCTTGTGTAGTATAACAGGAGAGACTATGTGATGGCAGGGTTTACTGTTTTCAGGAGGATTCTTGCTAAGACTTCGGAGATGGTGAAACTGCCGTTGTTTTGTTTAATTGTATTCGAAACAGCGATCAGTGCTGATTCGAGGCACTTGCGTCTACGGAAATTAGTTTCTTTGATCACTAATTGGGCGTCTCTGAATTTCATGAGATGACTGGTGGAATTTCGGTGTTGTACACAGGCGTTGTTTAAGTTGTCGTTCCTACATGCGTAAATGTGTTCATTGAGGCGGGTGTCGAGGTTTCTTGCTGTTTCACCTACGTAAATATTGTCACAGCCTCCACAGGGTATAGTGTAAACTCCTGCATTGACTGGTTCGTGATGCTTGGACTTTGTCCTGGTTAGATCCTTTATTGAAGTGCTAGAAGCGATGGCGACTCTGGTGTTAGCTTGTGAAAGTACTTTTGAGACGTTCAGTGCAACCTGGCTGTTGGGAAGAATTATAACTTTGTTGGGAGTGGTGTTGGTGTGTGGAGAATTAATGATCTGAAGAACTCTTTTCTTGCAGTCTTTGATGAAAAAAGAAGGAAAATGTAACTCAGTGAATGTTTGGTGAATGTATGTACATTCCTCGTCAAGAAACTCAGGACTACAAATTCGGTATGCTCTTAGGAAAAACCCGATGATGATGCCTCTTTTGGTCTTGGTATCTTGACTGGAATAGAAGTGTGTGAGATCATTTTTATTGGTGGGTTTCCGATAAACTTGAAATCTTAGGTTGTTGTCTACTTTGTGAATGAGGACGTCAAGGAAAGGTATCTTGTCATTGGACTCTTCTTCTAGTGTAAACTGGATCGCCGGTTCAACTGCGTTGAGCCTTGCCTGAAGATCCCGTACATCAAAACGTTTGGGAGTTATTACGAGGACGTCGTTCACGTAACGTAACCAAGTGACGCTTGAAGGGATGATGTTGGCGAAGTGTTCGGACTCTAGGAGTTCCATGTATAAGTTGGCTAGGACGGCACTGATGGGGGACCCCATTCCCATGCCGTAGGTTTGTTTGTAGAGCTTGTTATTGAAAGAAAAACAGTTGAAATTAACACAGAGTTCAATCAACAAAATCTCCGGGAGGTAGAGGAAGATTAAGGTCCTGATTGACTTTACGCTGTAGAACCTCGTTGGCTTTTTTGGTAGGTACTTTTGTAAAGAGGGAAGTCACATCCAAACTGCTTAGTTTCTTGTTACGGATGGAGAGGTTACGGATGCGGTTGAGAAGGTCGCCTGAGTGTTTAAGATGAGCGGGGCTGATGGTCCCCAGAAGGCAGGAAAGATGTTTGGCAAGAACTCCGGCTAGTTTGTGTGGAGCACTGCCTATTCCTAACGTGATTGGTCTGAGAGGAATATTGTGTTTATGGGTCTTGGGTAAACCATACATGTGTGCTGGTTTAGGGTTGCTTGGTAACAAGTACAGAAGTTTCTTCCCTTCTCTAGTGCGTTTGAGTATTTGTCTGGTTTTGTATAGAAAATCTTTGGTGAGCGTCTCCCACTGTTGAGTGCTGATGGGTTCGTATGTAGATTGATCATTCAAAAGGTCCATCATTTTAGTGTTGTAGTCACTGGTGTTGAGTATGACGACTCCACCTCCTTTGTCGGCGGTGGTGACGATAATGTTGGGGTCGTTGGCAAGGTTCTTAAGGGCAGTGATGTATCGTCTAGGAAGATTAGAAGAAGAAGGTTCACATAAAGCTGCAGTGAGAAGGCCCTGTATATAACCTTTCTGGAAGTTGCTGTCACTGTGTCTATGGTTCCTGGTAACTATGTATTAATTTAGTCATCCTACGCTGAATGTTTTCTAACGAATTTATGTCCATTCTGTAATATGGAGACCAGAATTGAGCTGCATAATCTAGGTGAGGCCTTACTAATGATGTATAAAGCTGCAGTATGACCTCTGGACTTCTGTTGCTTACACTTCTTGATATAAATCCCACTAATATATTTGCCTTATTACGTACGCTTAGGCATTGTTGTCTTGTTAGGTAAGACACATATGCAACAGTTAGGTAACTTTATTTCGAAACGTTTCGCCTACACAGTAGGCTTCTTCAGTCGAGTACAGAAAAGTTGACAGAAGCACTGTACTCGACTGAAGAAGCCTACTGTGTAGGCGAAACGTTTCGAAATAAAGTTACCTAACTGTTGCATATGTGTCTTACCTAACAACCTGTCGGTATTTTATACCATTTTAACATTGTTGTCTTGGTTTAAGGTTGCTGCTCACCATAACCCCCAGGTCCTTTTCGCAATCTGTGTGCCTAAGTTCTACATCATTTAACTTTGTAGATGAATGGTTCAGAGAACCGACATGTTGATAAATTAGACACATGTGCATTCTATTCAAGATTGATGGACTGAACACATCGACTCAAGGTTGAGGGACTGATTACCTCATTCTCCTCCTGTTCTTCAAGTTTCTCCTACGTATGGACTGATGAAGCCACTGTGTGGCGAAACGTTTCCTCAATAAAGATACCCAAGAGTTGCACATTTGTCTAATTTATCATCATTTAACTTATAAGTGCTAGGGTTATGGACACTCCCGAGCTTCAGAACCTTGCATTTATCTACATTGAACTGCATCTGCCACTTTTCTGACCAAGAATACAGTTTGTTTAAATCCTCCTGAAGTTCCCTAACATCTACGTTTGAATCAATTATCCTACCTATGTTAGGTAAGACACATATGCAACAGTTAGGTATCTTTATTTCGAAACGTTTCGCCTACACAGTAGGCTTCTTCAGTCTAGTACAGAAAAGTTGATAGAAGCAGAAGATACTTGAAGACGATGTAATCAGTCCATCACCCTTAAAGTTTTGAGGTGGTCAGTCCCTCAGTCTGGAGAAGAGCATTGTTCCGTTGTCTGAAACAATATGAAGTTGAAGTGACAGGATCGAGCTTTATATAGTGCCAGGAGGTGAGACGTAGGTTGCTTTGGGAGGGCAGGTCCCTCTCAAACTCAGCCGTTCTCACATCGTCTTCAAGTATCTTCTGCTTCTATCAACTTTTCTGTACTAGACTGAAGAAGCCTACTGTGTAGGCGAAACGTTTCGAAATAAAGATACCTAACTGTTGCATATGTGTCTTACCTAACAATCTGTCGGTATGAAGATTGAGACACTTATGCAGCATATGGGAATCTTTATTCAGGAAACGTTTCGCCACACAGTGGCTTCATCAGTCCAATACAAAGAGGAAGGCGTAAGGAGAGGAGGAGAATGAGGTAATCAGTCCCTCAACCTGGAGTCGATGTGTTCAGTCCATCAATCTTGTAGAATGTACAGCATAGGGCCGTAGACGTGGCTTATATACTGTAGTGAGGTGACGTGAAGCAGATGGAGGCGGGGTCATAGTGGTACCATCCACTAGTCGAAGTAGGTCTTCGTCCAAAGGTTGAACAAGTGTTGAAGAATTCTTTGTAACAAGATCCCATGATGCTGCAGTGTCTGACAGTTGTGATGAATGGTTTGAAAAACCGACAAGTTGAAGATTGAGACACTTATGCAGCATATGGGAATCTTTATTCAGGAAACGTTTCGCCACACAGTGGCTTCATCAGTCCAATACAAAGAGGAAGGCGTAAGGAGAGGAGGAGAATGAGGTAATCAGTCCCTCAACCTGGAGTCGATGTGTTCAGTCCATCAATCTTGTAGAATGTACAGCATAGGGCCGTAGACGTGGCTTATATACTGTAGTGAGGTGACGTGAAGCAGATGGAGGCGGGGTCATAGTGGTACCATCCACTAGTCGAAGTAGGTCTTCGTCCAAAGGTTGAACAAGTGTTGAAGAATTCTTTGTAACAAGATCCCATGATGCTGCAGTGTCTGACAGTTGTGATGAATGGTTTGAAAAACCGACAAGTTGAAGATTGAGACACTTATGCAGCATATGGGAATCTTTATTCAGGAAACGTTTCGCCACACAGTGGCTTCATCAGTCCAATACAAAGAGGAAGGCGTAAGGAGAGGAGGAGAATGGGGTAATCAGTCCCTCAACCTGGAGTCGATGTGTTCAGTCCATCAATCTTGTAGAATGTACAGCATAGGGCCGTAGACGTGGCTTATATACTGTAGTGAGGTGACGTGAAGCAGATGGAGGCGGGGTCATAGTGGTACCATCCACTAGTCGAAGTAGGTCTTCAACACTTGTTCAACCTTTGGACGAAGACCTACTTCGACTAGTGGATGGTACCACTATGACCCCGCCTCCATCTGCTTCACGTCACCTCACTACAGTATATAAGCCACGTCTACGGCCCTATGCTGTACATTCTACAAGATTGATGGACTGAACACATCGACTCCAGGTTGAGGGACTGATTACCTCATTCTCCTCTCCTTACGCCTTCCTCTTTGTATTGGACTGATGAAGCCACTGTGTGGCGAAACGTTTCCTGAATAAAGATTCCCATATGCTACATAAGTGTCTCAATCTTCAACTTGTCGGTTTTTCAAACCATTCATCACAACTGTCAGACACTGCAGCATCATGGGATCTTGTTACAAAGAATTCTTCAACACTTGTTCAACCTTTGGACGAAGACCTACTTCGACTAGTGGATGGTACCACTATGACCCCGCCTCCATCTGCTTCACGTCACCTCACTACAGTATATAAGCCACGTCTACGGCCCTATGCTGTACATTCTACAAGATTGATGGACTGAACACATCGACTCCAGGTTGAGGGACTGATTACCTCATTCTCCTCCTCTCCTTACACCTTCCTCTTTGTATTGGACTGATGAAGCCACTGTGTGGCGAAACGTTTCCTGAATAAAGATTCCCATATGCTGCATAAGTGTCTCAATCTTCAACTTGTCGGTTTTTCAAACCATTCATCACAAACCATTCATCACAATCTGTCGGTATTTTATACCATTTTAATGTTTATCCTACCTATCTTTGTGTCATCGGTGAATTTGCTCTTATCACTAGTAACATCCTCATCAAGATCATTGATATATATTATAAACAACAACGGGCCCAAGACTGATCCCTGTGGAACGCCACTTGTTACAGATCCCCACTCGGATTTAACCCCATTTATGGACACTCTGCTTCCTGTCTGTGAGCCATGACTCGATCCATGAGAGCACTTCCCCCAATGCCATGAGCTGCCACTTTCTTTAACAGTCTTTGGTGCGGAACTCTATCAAAAGCCTTACTAAAATCTAAGTAAATAATATCAAATTCTTTATCGTGGTCAACAGCCTCAAAAGCTTTAATGAAGAAAGTTAATAAATTAGTTAGACAAGACCGGCCTCTTGTGAATCCATGCTGAGTATCATTAATCAAGCTATGCTTATCGAGATGGCTTCTTATAATCTCAGCTATAATTGACTCTAGTAATTTGCCTACAATTGAGGTCAGGCTTATTGGGCGGTAATTAGATGGTAACGACTTGTACCCAATCTCCTTTCCAAGCTACCCAAGATTTTAGACTCTATAACCCCACTCGGTACATCATCAGATGCAGCATTCTCCACCTGACCTCAGCATTCTGAACCTGACTATAAATACTCTCGTACCTTCCACCCCAGGTAGATCTGTTTGTTAGGTAAGACACATATGCAACAGTTAGGTATCATATTGTTTCAGACTTCGAAACAATGCTCTTCTCCAGACTGAGGGACTGACCACCTCAAATCTTTAAGGGTGATGGACTGATTACATCGTCTCCAAGTCTCTTCTGCTTCTATCAACTTTTCTGTACTCGACTGAAGAAGCCTACTGTGTAGGCGAAACGTTTCAAAATAAAGATACCTAACTGTTGCATATGTGTCTTACCTAACAACCTGTCGGTATTTTATACCATTTTAATGTTCAGATCTGTTTGTGACTTGAAAAAGCCCACTGTGTGGGCGAAACGTTGTCAATAAAGGATCACATTATACTGCATATGTGTTTATATTTCCATTGTGTCGGTATTTTACACCATTTATTTCCAAGAAAAGAGTACAAGTCCCAATTTTCTCATGCAAATTGCCAACAAGGGCTACAAGGCGGTCGGGAATACGCAGTAGAAGTAAGAAGACTAGGAAAGTGATCACTGTTACGTGAAGCCGGTTAACAGACCAAGCATAATTAAGTGAACTGACGAGGAACAGATAGAAAGATCAATGCATGAGAGACACGGAGTGGGAGAGTCAAAATGGGTAGGAGCACCCGTATTTAAAACATGAAGAGAATGAGAAGCAAGAAGAGTTTCCAATTGATCACCACGAGAGTCAGAGTGGGATCCTCCCCACTGATGATGATGATGAGCGTTAAAATCACCTAACAAGATAGGAGGCTTGTAGATGAATGGTTCAGAGAACCGACATGGTGATAAATTAGACACATGTGCAACTCTTGGGTATCTTTATTGAGGAAACGTTTCGCCACACAGTGGCTTCATCAGTCCATACATAGGAGAATCTTGAAGAACAGGAGGAGAATGAGGTAATCAGTCTCTCAACCTTGAGTCGATGTGGTCAGTCCATCAGTCCATCAATCTTGAATAGAATTCAAGATTGATGGACTGACCACATCGACTCAAGGTTGAGGGACTGATTACCTCATTCTCCTCCTGTTCTTCAAGATTCTCCTATGTATGGACTGATGAAGCCACTGTGTGGCGAAACGTTTCCTCAATAAAGATACCCAAGAGTTGCACATGTGTCTAATTTATCAAGATAGGAGGCTGCAGAGAAAAGATAAAAAATGCAATATCCGAGGTACAGAATGTACGGTAGGAAGAAAGATATAGAGAGCAAACTGTATACCATCTATGTAAATAAATATGAGCTGCAGAAAATGAACAAAAACTTGTTGATAAGGTATACCAATGTGCACAAGAAGCACACTTTCATTAAATGATTCATCAGGAAAGGGATCAGAAGAATGTTACAGCACATAGCCTGAAACGGGACGAATAGCAGCTGAACGAATTTTGGGCTCTTGTAACCTGACACATGGAGAAAACTTGGAGAGCAACACTTGGAGCTCTCCCTGATTACCCCTGAAGCCAAGAATATTCCATTGTAAATAAGACATTATTTACAAAGACAGGTATGCCAACAATAAGAAGCAATAAAATCTATGGGTTGTTATGGTCAGTGAAGTCAACATTGGGGGGGGGCAACTGTAAGCAAGGAGGAATCACAATGCTGTAAAGGAAAAGATTGTTGTGAGGGTCATGAAAAAGAAGGGGTGGAAACTAAAGCTAGCTATATTTCACTCTCATATTCCATTGCAAAGGATCAATTTCTTACATCACATGACGAAATCTGTCAGCCGGCAGGAATAGGGAAGGAAGGAAAGGTGGGAGAGAGGGAGGAAGAGGGGGTGTGTGCTGTGTTAGTTTTAAGAACAAAAGAAAGAAGGAACACTGCAACAGGCCTACTGGCCTATGAGAGGCAGGTCCAATTCTCCCACCGGCTTAAGCCAATGAGGTCAAACACGTCACTTAAGGGAGGAGCACGGCATCCGACCTAGTAGCACAAGCTAGTCAGGTCCAACTCACACACACTCATGTATTTATCCAACCTGTTTTTAAAACTACACAACGTCTTAGCGTGTATGACGGTACTCAGGAGTTTGTTCCACTCATTTACAACTCTATTACCAAACCAGTGCTTTCCTATATCCTTCCTGAATCCGAATTTTTCCAATTTAAAGCCATAGCTGCGAGTCCTGTCTATGTTAGATATTTTTAGCATGCTATTTACATCCCCTTTATTAATTCCTGTCTTCCATTTATACACCTCAATCATATCCCCTCCTTATTCTATGCCTTTCTAGAGAGTGCAGATTCAGGGCCCTCAGTCTATCCTCATAGGAAAAATTTCTGATACATGGGATCAACTTTGTCATCCTCCTTTGTACGTTTTCCAGTGTATTTATATCCATTCTGTAATACAGTGACCAAAACTGCGCAGCATAATCTAAATGAGGCCTAACCAAAGATATGTAGAGTTGAAGAACAACCTGAGGACTTTTATTATTTACACTTCTAGATATGAAGCCAAGGATTCTGTTAGCTTTATTGTGAACACTAATGCACTGTTGTCTTGGTTTTAGATTACACCTAACCAGAACTCCTAAATCCTTTTCGCAATCCGTAATATTAAGATCTACATTATTTAGTTTATATGTGGCATGGTTATTTTCTTGTCCAACATTTATAACTTTGCATTTGTCTATATTAAACTTCATCTGCCACTTCTCTCACCACTGCATCAGTTTATTCAAATCATCCTGGGGTGCTTTGTTCTCATTAGAATGAATTGGACGGCCTATTTTGGTGACATCAGCAAATTTGCTTATGTCGCTATTTATTCCTCATCTATGTCGTTTATGTAGATTGTGAACAACAAGAGGTCCAAAACTGACCCCTGAGGAACACCACTTGTGACATGCCCCCATTCTGATTTCTCCCCATTTATGCAACTTTCTGCTGTCTATTTGTCAACCATGCCTCTACCCAGGAAAAAAATTCTCCTCTTATTCCGTGTGCCTTAAGTTTCCTCAATAGCCTCTGATGTGGAACTCTATCAAAAGCCTTACTGAAGTCCATATACACAATATCATATTCAATACCATGATCTGCCTCCTCAAATACCTTAGTGAAGAAAGTTAGTAAATTCCTAAGAAAGGAACGCCCCTTTGTAAAACCGTGCTGAGATTCATTAATCAATCTGTGCCTGTCAAGATGGCTACGAATTGCTTCGGCAATTACTGATTCCAAAAAATTTCCCACTATGGAGACAAGGCTTATTGGTCTATTGTTCGAAGCTAAGGACCTGTCACCTGCCTTGTAAATAGGTATTACATTTGTCATTTTCAACTTATCAGGCACTATGCCAGTTTCTTGTGATATGTTGAAAAGATCAGCCCAAGGTATTCTAAGTTCCTCTTTACATTCCTTTAACACCCTTGCAAACAGTTCATCGGGGCCTGAGGATTTGTTAAGTTTTAATTTCTCTATTTGTCTGAGAACCGTATCACTAGTTACCCTCATCATGCATAGTTTATCTTCCTGTTCTACATAATCTATTATTTCAGGAATTTTGCTATTATTTTCCTGGGTAAAAACTGAGAGGAAGTAAGTATTGAAAATTTCACACATATCCTCATCACTGTCAGTGATCTGACCTGAGTTACTCTTAAGTGGGCCTGTCTTGTCCCTAATCTTACTTCTGTATACCTGAAAGAACCCTTTTGGGCTAGTCTTCGAATCCCTTGTAACCTTAGCCTCATAATCCCTTTTAGCTTTTCTTATTTCTTTATTTCTCTCTTGAACTGAATATATTGATTTCTTAACTGCCCATCCCTCTTTTGATACGCCTATATATCCCTCTCTTTTGACAAATGAGATGTTTTAATCCATTGCTCATCCATTTAGGATCATTTTTTGTTAGATCTAATTTCCCTACTTGGAACAAAAGTTGTCTGGGCAGCTAGAACTATGCTCTGAAAAACGTCATACTGGCAACCAAGACCACCAACCTGACCCATAGTCAGGACGTCCCAATTTTGCCCACCCAGGTAATTTTTCAGTCCCATGAAATCAGCCAAGTGAAAGTCTGGGACAGAGATTTCATTTCAGTTATCTGGGTAATTCCATGATATATTGAAACTAAGTGATTTGTGATCGTTTTCCCCAAGCTTATCATGCTGATTACATGTGGGATACCTGTGAATGGTTGTGCGGGTTTTTCAATCATCGCAACCCTCCCTCTAGCGAGGGGAGGGAAGGTTGTATGTATGACAACTATGGATTTAGCGCTCCCTTCCTTGAATATAATAACCGTAGTTTCGCTGAACGGTGTGAGGCCCGGCCTTCTTGTTGACTGGCTGATTAACCACTAGCATGTTGCAGCGTTGCAGACAGCAGTCAGCAGGCCCATAGCCATTACAACCTGATTCATCAAGGAGGAACATCACTGGCTTGGTATCTTTTGTTCTGAAGGTTCTCATTATCCATCCTACCTTTTTCCTAGCAGTTGTGATAATGACATTATCACTCAAAATCCTTCACGTTAGATTTTGGTTTGTGTGGTTAGAATGCGTTTTATACTCCGTTCTAGCTTTTTATTTCTAGCTTTTATTTGTTCTCATTGAACATTATATTGTTCTCTGTAGCCCAAGAGAACACTTGATTTATATCCGCCTGGAGATTAACAATGTCCTCACAAGAAAGGATGACACAAATGCAAATTCAAACATCGTCTCAAAATGATGATACGGTGTTATGATTTACGTCTGTCTTTGCCAGACATGAAGATGAAGAAAAGGTGGGGGGCGAGTACAGTCCCTTGGAGAACAAAGCTTTTAGTACAAACCTTGATAATAGATACCCAGCGTTTGCTTACGTGTCTTTCTAAACCAACAAAGCTTTTAATTGTTTATTATTATTCATTGCATTCTACTGGTTAAAAGGTTAAAAACCCATCTTCCCACTTTTCCAGTTATTCCTTTAGCACGCATTTTGTATGCTATTACGCTATGATGATACTTGTCAAAGACTTCTGATTAGTCTGCATATACTACATTTGTATTCTCTTTGTCCTCCAGTGCATTCAAGACTACGTCATAGTGGCTCAGTATCGCGAGAGGCAGTAGCGACCAGCTCTAAACCATTACTGTCCTGGATTGTGCAAGTGTTGAAAATCCAAATGGTTGGCGATCTTGCTTCTTAAAATCCTTTCAAATATTTTTATGGGGGACGTTAGCACTACAGGTCTCTATTTTGGGGCTATATTAGTTTTTAATGAATGTGTGATGAGCCCCGTGCTTAGGCTACCTCTCCACAGAATATTTCAGCATATGGTAAGGGTTTCTTGCAGTTATTAATGAACAGGCGTTCGACGAGTCTGGGCCGAGGCAGAGTGCATGGGCATGTTGTTAGTGTTTTGTTCTTTTTTTTTTATCGAAGTGCAGTGATGTTATTGTTATGTCAGAAAGTTTGGAGAATTGACAGGGTTCTGAGTCTCATTCATGAAGAATTCTTTCAGTCACCCTTTAGTCTGATTAATGGGTCACTGAACAAATACTGAGACTTCAGTATTTCAATCATTTCGATGCTGTCATCAGTGAATGTTCCACCCAGTTTGAACAAAAGCCTGTTACAATGTGGTTGCTCCTCTGGATTTGGTAAATGAGAAGAAATATTTTGGATTTCTTTCAATTTCATTATTGCTTTTAGCTCCCTGTCTCTCCTGGACTCTGATTCATTCAAATTTAGTTCAGAATTTTCTAATTCCCTGGCCAGTGCCTCATTCCACACTTCAGACAGTCTAGCACTCTCATGGAGCTCTGTGATTCTTCGCCTTCTCCTGTAGAACGAACACCTCTCTTCCTTTTTAGTTTACTTCTCTTTTTTTTCCTAAGTGTTATGTGCCTTGAGCATCCATCTAGTGCCGCAAAGGTGATCCTTTCTAGACTGGTTTGGACCCATGTTGTTTAAGTTATCTTCCTGATATGTTTCATTAAGGACATGATTTATTTGATCCCAAATAATATTCATGTTGTTAATGTGAGATATCTGGGATATTACACATTAACAAGTGAAACAACCCCCCATAGCTCTTTGCTGGTCCGGACCCCTGTACATGCATGTTTCAATTTCAATTAGGTTGTGATCTGCATAAACTGTCTCCGATACTGTTATATTTCATACTAGATCATCATTATTTGTGAAAATAAGGTCATGTGTATCTCCCAGTCTTGTTGGTTCCGCTATTTACTGGCTTAAGGCGAATTTATTACAGTCTCTCAACAGTTCATCTGTACGAGAATGCTCGTCTGAACCGCCTCCTGGAATTATCTCTGTTATTACATTATTTGCTACAGTGTTGCTTCGAAGCATTCCACCATTGTTCCGGCAATATCTCTGATATATCTAGTGGTAACAGGTTGAAGAGTCTTGGGCCACGGATATTGACAGAGCGAACTCAGTGACTAGCAAGGTCGCCTTTAACACCTCTGCTTATTAATCGCCTTTAACACTCCTGCTTATTAATAGATTTAGTCTATATTTCCTCCCTTATCCGCAACTCTAGTAAGGTGTTATAGCAGTATACAGATTGGGAATCTGAACCTCAAGTATCTTCCATCTATATACTACCACTTTCTATTAATTATCAGTTCGTAAGAGCATATTTTAAGTGTTTCTAGGCACTCCCAGTAGCCTAGGATATCATTAAACGTCCTCTGTACATTTTCTGATATCCTCCTTGCTTTGACAGGAGCTGTGAGCGTTGAACAATATTCGAGGCATGAGAATACAAATTATTTGAGTAGTACCAGTACCGTAGCGCGGTATCTGGGTAAACATTAAGATGAACATGTTTTCACGAGTGAGGAGAGACCTGCTTGCTGTTGAGGGGAATAGTGCTGCTAATAATAACACAGCAGGCAGCCTATTACTCGTAACATTTGGCCAGGATGCTGCACAACTACCACGTGTAGAACTCTCTCTCTCTGTCTCTTTCTGTCTGTGGGTGTGGTAGTTAGTAAGTTTATTCAAGTATACACAAATACAGTTACATAGATTATCATACATAGCAACATATGTATAGAGAAACTAGGGTAACCCAAAAAAGTCAGACAAGGCGATTTATTTCCATTGGGGTCCTTTTTAATTCCTTATTATTATACTATAAAGGAGATAATATCCATAAAGAAGATATACAAGGAATAAGGTAAAATGAGTTATTCATATTTACATGTGTGTTAGCTAAAAAAAAAATAAAAAATAATTCTCCTTTTCTGTTGCTACATTCATTAGGTACCTTTTGGCTCTCTTTTTGAACCGTCTCATGCTATCACTGGCGTTAACATGCCCAGGCAGTCTGTTCCAGTCCTTTATTGCTGTAAAATAAAAGGTGATTGAAGCCTGGACACTGACTGAAGATATTCTGGACACAGTTTATGAGCAAGTTTATAAACTTGACTTAACTTCAGTTGTTTTACTCTGTCTTCAACATTCAGCATATACAATTGTTGTAATTCATCCTGGCCTACATGTTCTCTTGGACTCAGGTCCAGGATGAATCTTACCATTTTGTTCTGGGTGATTTAAGAAGAACATAAGAACATAAGAACGAAGGAACACTGCAGAAGGCCTACTGGCCCATGCGAGGCAGGTCCAAGTCTCCTACCGGCTTAAGCCAAAGCACCCAACCTAGTCAGGTCAGGTCACATTGACTTAAGGGAGGAACACGGCAACCGACCTGTTAGCACAAGCTATCAGGTCTAACTCACACCCACCCACATCTACTCATGTATTTATCCAACCTATTTTTAAAGCTACACAACGTTCTGGCCTCTATAACGGTACTTGGGAGTTTGTTCCACTCATCCACAACTCTATTACCAAACCAGTACTTTCCTATATCCTTCCTGAATCTGAATTTTTCCAACTTAAAACCATTGCTGCGAGTCCTGTCTAGGCTAGATATTTTCAGCACACTATTTACATCCCCTTTATTTATTCCTGTCTTCCATTTATACACCTCAATCATATCCCCCCTAATTCTACGTCTTTCTAGAGAGTGCAGTTTCAGGGCCCTTAGTCTATCCTCATAGGGAAGGTTTCTGATACATGGGATCATCTTTGTCATCCTCCTTTGTACATTTTCCAGAGAATTTATATCCATTCTGTAATACGGTGACCAAAACTGTGCAGCATAATCTAAATGAGGCCTAACCAAGGATGTATAGAGTTGAAGAACAACCTGAGGACTCCTATTATTTATGCTTCTTGATATGAAGCCAAGGATTCTATTAGCTTTATTGCGAACACTTATGCACTGTTGTCTTGGTTTCAGATTACTGCTAACCAGAACTCCTAAATCTTTTTCGCAATCCGTAATATTAAGATCTACATTATTTAGTTTATATGTGGCATGGTTATTGTCCTGTCCAACATTTAGAACTTTGCATTTGTCTATATTAAACTGCATCTGCCACTTCTCCGACCACTGCATCAGTCTATTCAAATCTTCCTGGAGTGCTCGAATGTCCTCGTCAGAATGAATTCGACGGCCTATTTTGGTGTCATCGGCAAACTTGCCGATGTCGCTCTTTATGCCCTCATCTATGTCGTTTATGTAGATTGTGAACAGCAGGGGGCCCAACACTGACCCCTGTGGAACACCGCTCGTGACGCTTCCCCACTCTGATTTCTCCCCATTTATGCAAACTCTCTGCTGCCTATTTGTCAACCATGCCTCTATCCAGGAAAAAATTTCTCCTCCTATTCCATGTGCTTTAATTTTCCTCAATAGTCTCTGATGTGGGACCCTGTCAAAAGCCTTACTGAAGTCCATATACACAATATCATATTCATTACCATGATCTACCTCCTCAAATACCTTAGTGAAAAAAGTTAATAAATTCGTAAGGCAGGAACGCCCCTTTGTAAAACCATGCTGAGATTCGTTGATTAATTTATGCTTTTCAAGATGGCTACGAACTGCCTCGGCAATTATTGATTCCATAAATTTTCCCACTATGGAGGTTAGGCTTATTGGTCTATAGTTCGAAGCTAAGGACCTGTCACCTGTTTTGAAAATAGGTATCACATTTGCCATTTTCCACTTATCTGGCACCATGCCAGTTTGTAGTGGTATGTTGAAAAGATTAGCCAAAGGTGTGCTAAGCTCCTCTTTACATTCCTTTAGAACCCTTGCATACAGTTCATCAGGGCCTGGGGATTTGTTAGGTTTTAATTTATCTATTTGCCTAAGGACCATGTCACTTGTGACCCTAATAGTGCACAGTTTATTATCGTCCTGTTCTACATAATTTATCATTACTGGAATATCGCTGGTATCCTCCTGTGTAAAAACTGAGAGGAAGTATGTGTTAAAAATTCTACACATTTCCTTATCACTGTCAGTGAGCTGACCCGAGGAACTTTTGAGTGGGCCTATCTTGTCCCTGATCTTACTTCTGTATACCTGAAAGAATCCTTTTGGGTTAGTCTTCGATTCTTTTGCAACTTTAACCTCATAATCTCTTTTTGCTTTTCTAATTCCCTTTTTTATTTCTCTCTTTAACTGAATATATCGATTTCTTAATTGCGCCTCTCTTCTTTTGATTTGCCTATATATGCCTCTCTTTTGACCAATCAGATATTTTAATCTATTGTTCATCCATTTAGGATCATTTTTGTTTGATCTGATTTCCCTATTTGGAACATAATTTGACTGAGCAGCTAGAACTATGCCCTGGAAAGCATCATATCGGCAACCATCACCACCTACCTGACCCTTAGTCAGGTCATTCCAGTTCAGCCCACCTAAGTAATTTTTCAGTCCTATGAAATCAGCCAAGCGAAAGTCAGGGACGGAGACTTGATTGCCATTATTAGGGGAATTCCATGATATATTAAAACTGAGTGATTTGTGATCACTCTCCCCAAGCTCATCATTAACCTCAAGATTATTAATTAGTGTTTCCCTACTGGCAAGAACCAAGTCAAGGAGGTTATTTCCCCTAGTTGGCTCTGTCACAAACTGTTTTAAAAAACAATCCTGGATCGTATCAAGAAAGTCACCCGACTCTAAATTTCCTGTCAAATTGCTCCAGTCAATCTGTCTATAGTTGAAATCTCCCATTAGCACAACATTTTCGTATGTAGATGCCTTACGAATTTCGTCCCATAGAAGTTTACTGCACTCCCTATCAAGATTTGGGGCCCTGTAAATCACACCCAAAATTAGTTTTTCTCGGCCCTCGAGAAGCTGTAACCAAACAGATTCAGTGGCTGACGCTTCTAATTTAATATCTTGTCTAACACAACAATTTAAATTGTCTCTGACATACATCGCTACTCCACCACCTTTCCTGTTGACCCTGTCAGTGTGGAATAATTTATAGCCTTGTATGTGACATTCAGAGGGCATCTCTCTATCTTTCAGATTGAGCCAGGTCTCTGTTATAGCAATAATATCTATGTTTCCTGCACTTGCAATTAATCTTAGCTCATCTATCTTATTTCTAACACTCCTGCTATTAGTATAGTAAACCTTAAGGGAGCTAGTCCCTTGCTGCCCTCTGCTGTTCCCCTTTGTTTGCTGGCCTGTTCTATTGTCTTTATTTATAACTTCATGCTGAATGCCTTTTATACATTTACTGTTTCCAACCCTAGTGTTGCAACCTGCTTGTTTCCCACACACACCCATACCTCTATCTTCCATCAGTTTAAAATCATAGGCATTTCACCAATGGCCTTCTCAATCGAGTCTGCAAGTGCTACCACCCCTGCCCCAGAGAGATGTACCCCATCCCTTGCATACATATCATGTTTGCCATAAAAGTTGTTCCAGTTGTCAATGAATGGGATTGCAAGTTCCTTGCAGTATCTGTCTAGCCAGCAATTTACACCAATTGCCCTAGACAACCATTCATTTCCTACTCCCCTTCTAGGCAAGATGCTACATATGATTGGGATCCCTCCCTTAGACTTAATGAAATCTATAGCTGACCTGTACTTATCTAGCAGCTCTTCTCTCCTACCCTTCCCAATATCATTTCCACCAGCACTGAGACAGATAATGGGCTTGTTCCCATTACCTGACATGATATTATCCAGCCTGTTGACAATGTCCCCAACACCAGCTCCAGGGAAGCACACTCTATCTCTCATCTTCTTATTCCTATTACAAAAAGCACGGTCAATATATCTTACCTGAGAGTCACCAACCACAAGAATGCGCTTACCTTCATTAGCAGGGGCAGTAGTACCCTTACCTTCACTGGCCACTGAAGTACATTCATCCTGGAGAACAGAGAAGCGATTTCCTACCTTCAGATCTTCACTCTTAACTTTCCTTACTCTGATGCGCCTCCCATTACTGTGAACAACTCGCCACTTGTAGCAGGTGCTGGGCTGCACCTCACTGCTGGTAGCCGTTGCTACCTCCCCAACTACAGCCTCCTCACAGCGAGAGACAGACTGCACCTCACTGCTAGAAGTCTCATTCCCCACAACTCCAGCCACCTCACACTCTCTCCCAGACCCATTGAGGTGGACCTTCAGCCTCCTAATCTCCTCCTGGAGAAGCAAGACCTCCTCCTTCAACTCTCCAACCTCAGTTTTTAAAACACTGCAGAAGCAAGCCATGCTTTGTAACCGTCCACGCTAATCCCCAAAGCAGCTCAGGGTCTGTGACCTCACGTGACGACTGACCACTGACCACTGACGACTGACCACTGACCAGTTTTTCTGTCAAGGCAGAGTACCATGAAGAGCAAGCGTAGTCCATACGATATTGGATAAGGGCTAGACATGGGTCCTGTGAGCTTCAGTAGGTAGACACTGTGCTTGTCTGCAGAGGAACTTCAGGCTGGCACTCGCTGTCTTTACTACACTGTTCCCTATCAATTCTCCTAACAAAGGGGATTCCCAGATATTTTACGGACTTATTAGTTACCACCAGTAGTCAAAGGCATTTCTCGACATACACTTGGCCTCGTGTGTGTGTGTGTGTGTGTGTGTGTGTGTGTGTGTGTGTGTGTGTGAGAGTACACTCAGATGATGCCTCCCCATCACCACACCCACAGTTGAGCTTCAGCAAATACGAAGTACAACCACGAAGCTGTTTGTATGTTTTCCTTCAGCAAGCAAGACGGAGGGAGAGGGAGGGGGATAGAGGGGAAGGCAGGAGGGAAGGCAGGAGGGAAGGCAGGAGGGGAAGGCAGGAGGGGAAGGCAGGAGGGAGGGCAGGAGGGAGGGCAGGAGGGAGGGCCGGAGGGAGGGCAGGAGGGAGGGAGGGAGGGAGGGAAGGAGGCAGGGAGGGAGAGGGGAGAGGAGGAGGGCGGTCAGGAGGGAGGGAAGTAAGGAGGGAGGGAAGTAAGGAGGGAGGGAGGGAGAGGGGGAGGGAGAGGGGGAGGGAGAGGGGGAGTGAGAGGGTGAGGGAGGGAGGGAGGGAGAGAGAGAGAGAGAGAGAGAGAGAGAGAGAGAGAGAGAGAGAGAGAGAGAGAGAGAGAGAGAGAGAGAGAGAGAGAGAGAGAGAGCTAGCTATTTGCAATAGGAGCTGAGAGCAGCAGCAGCAGCACCAACAGAAGTAGCAGCAGCAGCAGAATGAATGAGAGGTCGTAGGAGAGGTGGGTGGTGGGTGTAATTGCAGTACTGGCGGGGTGTACAAGACACCCAACACTGGCTGTCGCTGCAGCAGCAGCAGGAGTCGATGACACTAGCAGCACTTCCTGCAACTTTCATTACTAATGATGACCGTCTTTAAGGCAGCCGGAGCGCGCGCGCACACACACACACACACACACACACACACACACACACACACACACACACACACACACACACACACACACACACACATACACACACACACACACACACACACACACACACACACACACACACACCGGTCCCAGTCATGGGACCGGTGCTGTTTCTGGTATTTGTGAACGACATGAAGGAAGGAATAGACTCCGAAGTGTCTCTGTTTGCCGATGATGTGAAGTTGATGATTATTATTATTATAATCAAAAAGAAGCGCTAAGCCACAAGGACTATACAGCGCTGCAGGGCAGGAAGGAAGCGAGGGCATCAGGTGGCAAAAGGGAGATGGATGAGTAATAGGTTACGGATAACAGCGGGGTAGTGGATGGTGAAAGGGTAAAGGGCAGCAAGAGACTGAACTAGAAAGGGCTGAGGGGAGTGCGAAAAGTATCATCAGAGTTTGTGGAGTGTGAAGTTGATGAGAAGAATTCAATCGGGCGAGGACCAGGCAGAACTACAAAGGGATCTGGACAGGCTGCAGATCTGGTCCAGCAACTGGCTCCTGGAGTTCAATCCCACCAAATGCAAAGTCATGAAGATTGGGGAAAGGCAAAGAAGACCGCAGACGGAGTACAGTCTAGGGGGCCAGAGACTACAAACCTCACTCAAGGAAAAAGATCTTGGGGTGAGTGTAACACCAGTCACATCTCCTGAGGCGCACATCAACCAAATAACTGCTGCAGCATATGGGCGCCTAGCAAACCTCAGAACAGCATTCCGACATCTTAATAAGGAATCATTCAGGACCCTGTACACCGTGTACGTTAGGCCCATATTGGAGTATGCGGCACCAGTTTGGAACCCACACCTAGCCAAGCACGTAAGGAAATTAGAGAAAGTGAAAAGGTTTGCAACAAGACTAGTCCCGGAGCTAAAGGGTCTGTCGCATGAGGAGAGGTTAGGGGAAATCGACCTGACAACACTGGAGGACAGGAGAGATAGGGGGTACATGATAACGACATATAAAATGCCGAGAGGAATTGACAAGGTGGACAGAGACAGACTGTTCCAGAGATGGGACACAGCAACAAGGGGTCACAGTTGGAAGTTGAAGACTCAGATGAATCACAGGAATGTTAGGAAGTATTTCTTCAGTCACAGAGTAGTCAGGAAGTGGAATAGTTTGGGAAGCGATGATCCATACATAGCTTTAAGAAGAGGTATGATAAAGCTCATGGAGCGGGAAGAGTGACCTAGTAGCGGCCAGTGAAGAGACGGGGCCAGGAGCTCTGACCCGACCCTTTCAACCACAACTAGCTGAGTACACACACACACACATACACTGGCTCCTGGAGTTCAACCCCACCAAATGCAAAGTCATAAAGATTGAGGAAGGTCAAAGAAGACCGTAGACGGAGTACAGTCTAGGGGGCCAGAGACTACAAACCTTACTCAAAGACTCTTAGAGTAAGTATAACACCGGGCACATATGAGGCACACATCAACCAAATAACTGCTGCAGCATATGGGCGCCTGGCAAACCTAAGAACAGCATTGCGATATCTCAATAAGGAATCGTTCAGGATCCTGTACACTGTGTACGTCAGACCTATATTGGGGTGTGCAGCGCCAGTTTGGAACCCACACCTAGCCAAGCATGTAAAGAAATTAGAGAAAGTGTAAAGGTTTGCAACAAGACTAGTCCCGGAGCTAAGAGGCAGGTCCTACGAGGAGAGGTTAAGGGAAATCGACCTAACGACACTGGAGGACAGGAGAGACAGAAGATATAACAGCATATAAAATACTGAGAGGTATTGACAAGGTGGACAGAAACAGGATGTTCCAGAGATGGGACTCCTCCTCCTCTATATCTGAGAAGATGCTGCTGACAAGACTACTCGCATTCTATTGAAGCAGGAAATATTATTTCATTTTGAGACTGATATATTTACCCACAGCCATGGAATCTTTTTACCACCTGGGGGTGAAATTATCTCTGGTCGACTGCCACTACTCTAAACAGAGAGAAACAAGACTCTAATAAGAGCTCTGTCACCAACGAGCTTCAACAGCTGTTGCGGAGAAAATATCCAGGGACATATATGGAAATGAAAAACTTGGTTATTTCTTGGGGTGGTAGGGAAGTGGAATGACTCATTCCACTTCCCTAAGGTGAATATTTGTTGAGGCAAACTCCACAGAGTCAAGAGTAAGAATAGTGGCGCTCAGGCGGCAAAGAATCAATACCGTCATTTAATACAGTTTAAGAGGGGGAGACAGCAGCTTTGAATCGACATCTATCAAACATAAAGCATAGAGTACACACTGGTGTGTGTGTGTGTGTGTGTGTGTGTGTGTGTGTGTGTGTGTGTGTGTGTGTGTGTGTGTGTGTGTGTGTGTGTGTGTGTGTGTGTGTGTGTGTGAGAGAGAGAGAGAGAGAGAGAAGAGGGGGGGGTTAAAGTGACATCTCCATGGGGTTCCCAGAAGGGCCGAGTTGGGTACGAAAAATTGGTACTCCTCAGAAGGGTCCTCAGAGGCTGCAGGTGGGCCACCTGGCACTCTTCATGGTAACTGTTTCTACCTCTATCTTCCTTCACCCCTCCCCCCCCTCCATGTCTCCTGTACATTAGATAGGTCATCCTAAGAGATGGTAATTACCAAGAAAGAGTAACTTCAGTTCTGCTGAACAAAACCTTTGATACCTTTAATGGAATACTTGAGGATATCTTCATTGCCCTGCTGAAGTTTTCCCACCTCAAGTTGACATGTGTCAACACTGTATGAGCTACATCCTGCGTGACGGAATGTGACAGGGAAATATAATTAGCGTCTATTTCCATCACGTAACTATCATATAGAATAAGATAGTAATGAGTTGCTAATGTATACAATTTTGTTAAGAAAAAAAAAATCCTTACCACCACCCCACTTACTACTCACCCTCCCTCTCACTCGATCTCCCCCGAGACCCTCTCTTCCAGTTATTCTCCCTAGGACCGACTCTCAATGACTCACTCCCTACGACCCTCCCTATCAATTACTTCTGCTCCCTACGACCCTCATTTTCTCACATAATTTCCAATCCCGACGACCCTCCCTCTTCCAACGACTTTCACTAAGTAGGACCCTCCATCCTGTCATACATATTTCTGATATACCGGCCCATGGGCCCACACAACCATCACAGCCTGGTTGATCTAGAACTTGGCAAAGGTACTTGTCGAGTTTCCTCTTGAAATTTTTTACACTTGCTCCGGAGTATTTGTGATATCTTCTCATAAGATAAATAGTCTGGGACCACAGCTATGGATATGTTTTCTTATTGTGTCCACGGGGCACTTGCTTTTAACTAGGATTATTTTACATTTTCTCCCACATCTGTCACTTAAATGTGTTGTTACAGAAGTGTTCAGTCTATCAAGATTGATAGACTGAACACATCGACTCCTGGCTGAAGGACTGATTACTTAATTCTCCTCTCTATTTTCTACCTTTCTTCTCTGTATTGGACTGAAGTAGCCATTGGTTGGCTAAGCGTTTCCTCAATCAAGATTCCCAAATGTTTCACAAGTGTCCCATTCTTCAAATTGTCGGTTTTCTAAACCATTACATTACATATCTTCAAAGATGTTCACAATGTAGAGATTCCTCAATTTTAAAATATCAAAGAGGATTAATTCGCGTCTGACTGAAGGAACTACTAAGTCTCGGCTACAGGACAGATTACCTCACCCGACAACCCCTTCAACTTGTTAACGGTTCCAGCTGTCTTCTACTACTCTCTAGAATAGGGAAAATACTTTTTCCATTTTTTCCTCTAAAGTTTTCACCTATAACCTGAAAACAGTTTATTTGATTAGCATCACATTTTCAACACCGGTGAACGGTAACTAGGGAAAGGTTGGTGCAACTGTTGGCTCGTGCCTCTGACCTCTGCTCAATGTTGTGTGTGTGTGTGAGTGTGTGTGTGTGTGTGTGTGTGTGTGTGAGTGTGTGTGTGTGTGTGTGTGTGTGTGTGTGTGTGTGTGTGTGTGTGTGTGTGTGTGTGTGTGTGTGATGTGTGTGTGTGTGTGTGTGTGGTGTGTGTGTGGTGTGTGTGTGGTGTGTGTGTGGTGTGTGATGTGTGTGTGGTGTGTGTGTGTGTGTGATGTGTGTGTGTGTGTGTGTGTGTGTGATGTGTGTGTGTGTGGGATGTGTGTGTGTGTGTGTGTGTGTGTTGTGTGTGTGTGTGTGTGATGTGTGTGTGTGAGTGTGTTGTGTGTGAGTGCGTGGTGTGCGTGTGTGTGTGGTGTGTGTGTGGTGTGTGTGTGATGTGTGTGTGGTGTGTGTGTGGTGTGTGAGTGTGTGATGTGTGTGTGTGTGTGTGTGTGTGGTGTGTGAGTGTGTGGTGTGTTTGTGTGTGTGTGTGTGTGTGTGTGTGTGTGTGGTGTGTGTGTGATGTGTGTGTGTGTGTGTGTGTGTGTGATGTGTGTGTGTGTGTGTGTGTGTGTGATGTGTGTGTGTGTGTGGTGTGTGTGTGGTGTGTGTGTGATGTGTGTGTGGTGTGTGTGTGGTGTGTGTGTGATGTGTGTGTGGTGTGTGTGTGGTGTGTGTGTGTGATGTGTGTGTGTGTGATGTGTGTGTGTGTGATGTGTGTGTGTGTGTGTGTGTGTGTGTGTGTGTGTGTGTGTGTGTGTGTGTGTGTGTGTGTGTGTGTGTGTGTGTGTGTGTAAAGGTAGAAAGTTGAAAGTGAACATAGAAAAGAGTAAGGTGATGAGGGTATCAAATGATTTAGATAAAGAAAATTTGGATATCAAATTGGGGAGGAGGAGTATGGAAGAAGTGAATGTTTTCAGATACTTGGGAGCTGACGTGTCGGCGGATGGATTTATGAAGGATGAGGTTAATCACAGAATTGATGAGGGAAAAAAGGTGAGTGGTGCATTGAGGTATATGTGGAGTCAAAAAACGTTATCTATGGAGGCAAAGAAGGGAATGTATGAAAGTATAGTAGTACCAACACTCTTATATGGATGTGAAGCTTGGGTTGTAAATGCAGCAGCGAGGAGACGGTTGGAGGCACTGGAGATGTCCTGTCTAAGGGCAATGTGTGGTGTAAATATTATGCAGAAAATTCGGAGTGTGGAAATTAGGAGAAGGTGTGGAGTTAATAAAAGCATTAGTCAGAGGGCAGAAGAGGGGTTGTTGAGGTGGTTTGGTCATTTAGAGAGAATGGATCAAAGTAGAATGACATGGAAAGCATATAAATCTATAGGGGAAAGAAGGAGGGGTAGGGGTCGTCCTCGAAAGGGTTGGAAAGAGGGGGTAAAGGAGGTTTTGTGGACTAGGGGCTTGGATTTCCAGCAAGCGTGCATGAGCGTGTTAGATAGGAGTGAATGGAGGCGAATGATACTTGGGACCTGACGATCTGTTGGAGTGTGAGCAGGGTAATATTTAGTGAAGGGATTCAGGGAAACCGGTTATTTTCATATAGTCGGACTTGAGTCCTGGAAATGGGAAGTACAATGCCTGCACTTTAAAGGAGGGGTTTGGGATATTGGCAGTTTGGAGGGATATGTTGTGTATCTTTATACGTATATGCTTCTAAACTGTTGTATTCTGAGCACCTCTGCAAAAGCAGTGATAATGTGTGAGTGTGGTGAAAGTGTTGAATGATGATGAAAGTATTTTCTTTTTGGGGATTTTCTTTTTTTTTGGGTCACCCTGCCTCGGTGGGAGACGGCCGACTTGTTGAATAAATATATATATATATATATATATATATATATATATATATATATATATATATATATATATATATATATATATATATATATATATATATATATATATATATATATATATATATATATATATATATATATATATATATATATATATATATATATATATATATATATATATATATATATATATATATATATATATATATATATATATATATATGTATGTATTTGGAGAGGGGGGGGTTAGTCTGAGAAACCTCTTGTGATCAACTTCAAAGTTACAGAAGTGTTGCAGGTTATCAAGAAGAATGTTGTGATTGTTAGTGGTGTGTGAAGGTGCCCACTTGCTATTATATTTTTTAAAATGATGTACATTTTCCCACACAATATCTTGACAATGCCTCCAAAAAGCTTCCATCGTTAATTACTGATGTGTAGGTGCAAATTTGCCATAATAATTACGTAGGTTATAATCTTGCACTTGGATCAGGCGAGATAACTGGAGATAAGCTTCACACTTTTAGCATTGGTGAGTTTTGCTGAACGGAATATTCATGTTGCTGTTGAGCTGTATAACAAGCCACGGTACGTGTGGGGTTAGAACCCATGGCAAGTGAGTCGTAAAACTCCAGGCCAGTGCGTTAACCACTGAGCCAGCTGGCTGCAATAAAAGATTCATCCAGCTAGGTATATTTATACACCATAGGGAGGTTAGCATAGGCTTCACTGTGGTCACGTGGTTAGTGTGGCCCATGCTAACCTCCCTAAATATACATAGTCGGATGAATCTTATTGTAGTCAGCTGGCCCAGTGGTTTACGCACTGGCCTGGAGTTTTACCACTTACAAGCCATGGGTTCTAACCCCACCGTGCCCTGGTTTGTTTACAATCGTGTTATTACAATTCCGGGAGCCAAGGTGTATAATTTCCACTTTGCAATTTTTATTAAGCAAATTGTGAAACCGATTTCCAATGACTAACAGAAGACTTCCTCCCGCTTGTCGGCTGCAAAACTTTAATGGTAGTGAATTTTATGAGCACGTTGATACCCTGTAAGCTCAGGCAGAGAAGTCCAAATTTGCTAATGTACTAGCAAAGTTAAAAACAAAATGGTAGCGTTAGATTACTTGTAATAACTGGAGAATCTCTCTTCTGGTCGACTTCAAACTTTCAACATTTCCATGTCAAGCTGGTTTTGTAGCTTTTAATTTGCTAATTTTATTACTAGATCTTTTAGAGTATCATACTTACTCTTCCGGAACACTAACAATATGGGCTACTCAGCTGAAAAAATATTTTATCTAAAATCTATAACAAATAAACATTAAGATGAATTTAGAATATGAATTATTTTTACACTGTTGTAGCCTTCCGTGGGTCCTTTCACAGGAGAGCAAAACTCTGGCGAGTTTCATTAAGATCAATTTTCTTGTTTCTGTGATATAAACAGAACAACCACCCCTCTCCCCCACCCTGAACAGCAGTCTTTCCGGTACTGAACACTTGTTTTTACCTCTGGCAACTGAAGCACTGCCGAGAGCAAAACACGTATACATAAGCACATGAATAAATTCACACGTATGAATACACACAAGTATATGTATACACACACAAGTATACATACGCACTGGAAGACAAGAATAATGATGTAGTCCACACTGACTTCCTTGCAAAACCCTTCGATAATTGTGAACATGGTTTAATAGCGCACAAGATGCGAGCAAAAGGAATATCTGGAAAAGTGGACAGCTGGACATTTAACTTCCAAACAAATAATACCCAAAGAGCAATAGTAAACACAATGAAACTGTGGGTTGCCACAGTTATGAGTTCTGCTCTCCAAAGTACGATACTCGCCCCACTTCTCTCTCTCTCTTATATCCTATACAGGGACATAATTCAAAGCACCGTAACATCCTCTACAGACAATACTACAATGTGTAAAAGTGGAGCCCACTGAGGACACACACGACCTTCAAGCTGATCTACTCCAAGACTTCCAGTGTGCTCAACGACGATGAATTTCAGTTACTCTGCTATGGAAAATCTGAGGAAATAAAGACTGAATTGGAATACAACACAAACTGGAATCCCTCAATAGAGATGAAGTTGGGATTGACAGGGTCAGAGGATCTCACATTTAAAGATCACAACAATGTTATCATCAGGAAATGTTAGGCTGGATAATTACAGTAAAACATTTAAAACAGGCTGGAAAAATTGCAATGTATCATCCTCTCCACTTCTACCGTTTCCAGTGTTATGGTCGCTATTAGTCGACTAAGAAGTCACCGCTACAATTTGTGTATTAGATGTGAACTGTTAAAACTAAGCTATACTGTCATTGTTATGTCTCATGCAACACACACACTACAGTGTGTGGGCTACTGCGTGTTCTCCTTCAACAATGAATGGCTCGCTCACAATGACATAATTAAGCGACTGTCATAATGAACCCAGTACCACAAAGCTTCTCCATGATTTTAGTTTTTTACAGTAATTTTAAAATCAAAGGTGCGATGATTAGAGTTTTGATTCCCCGATTAATGCAGTGTCCTGCAGTGATGGTCACTATGAGCCAGCAACCTATTCACTCTCTGTAATATACACTGACTGGCTGGAGTAACTACAATGACTGGCAGGACGAGCTACACTGACTGGCCGGACGAGCTACAGTGACTAGCTGGACGAGCTACACAGACTGGCAGGAGTAGCTACACTGACTGGTAGGACGAGCTACTCTAGATGGACGAGCTACACTGACTGGCCGGACGAGCTGCACTGACTGGCCGGACGAGCTACTCTGGCTGGACGAGCTACACTGACTGGCTGGAGTAGCTACATTGACTGGTAGGACAAGCTACAATGACTGGCAGTACGAGCTACACTGGCTGGAGTAGACATACTGACTCGCTGAAGTAGCTATGACTGGCTGGAGTAGCTACACTGACTGGCAGGAAGAGCTACACTGGCTGGAGTAGCTACACTGACTGGCAGGACGAGCTACACTGGCTGGAGTAGCTATACTGACTCGCTGAAGTAGCTATGACTGGCTGGAGTAGCTACAATGACTGGCAGTACGAGCTACACTGGCTGGAGTAGCTATACTGACTCGCTGAAGTAGCTATGACTGGCTGGAGTAGCTACACTGACTGGCAGGAAGAGCTACACTGGCTGGAGTAGCTACACTGACTGGCAGGACGAGCTACACTGGCTGGAGTAGCTACAATGACTGGCAGTACGAGCTACACTGGCTGGAGTAGACATACTGACTCGCTGAAGTAGCTATGACTGGCTGGAGTAACTACACTGACTGGCAGGAAGAGCTACACTGGCTGGAGTAGCTACAATGACTGGTAGGACGAGCTACACTGACTGGCTGGAGTAGCTACACTGACTGGCTGGAGTAGCTACACTGACTGGCTGGACGAGCTACACTGACTGGCTGGACGAGCTACAATGATTGGAAGAACGAGCTACACTGACTGGCTGGAGTAGCTATACTGACTGGCTGAAGTAGCTACGACTGGCTGAAGTAGCTACAATGACTGGCAGGACGAGCTACACTGACTGGCTGGAGTAGCTACACTGACTGGCTGAGGTAGCTACGACTGGCTGGAGTACCTACAATGACTGGCAGGACGAGCTACACTGACTGGCTGAGGTAGCTACGACTGGCTGGAGTAGCTACAATGACTGGCAGGACGAGCTACACATTGGCAGGAGTAGCTACACTGACTGGATACTCAAGCCCCCCAGCACTCAA
>NC_091299.1:14517953-14555453 GCF_038502225.1 Cherax quadricarinatus | reverse complement strand
CATCAAGCACACACACAGGCAACACACACTAGCACTAAGCACACACACAGGCAACACACACTAGCATCAAGCACACACACAGGCAACACACACTAGCACTAAGCACACACACAGGCAACACACACTAGCATCAAGCACACACACAGGCAACACACACTAGCATCAAGCACACACACAGGCAACACACACTAGCATCAAGCACACACACAGGCAACACACACTACCACCAAGCACACACACAGGCAACACACACTAGCATCAAGCACACACACAGGCTACACACACTAGCATCAAGCACACACACAGGCAACACACACTAGCATCAAGCACACACACAGGCAACACACACTAGCATCAAGCACACACACAGGCAACACACACCAGCATCAAGCACACACACAGGCAACACACACTAGCATCAAGCACACACACAGGCAACACACACTAGCATCAAGCACACACACAGGCAACACACACTAGCATCAAGCACACACACAGGCAACACACACTAGCATCAAGCACACACACAGGCAACACACACTAGCACCAAGCACACACACAGGCAACACACACTAGCATCAAGCACACACACACACAGGCAACACACACTAGCACCAAGCACACACACAGGCAACACACACTAGCATCAAGCACACACACACACACACACACACACAGGCAACACACACTAGCATCAAGCACACACACAGGAAACACAACCTAGAACCAAGCACACACACACGCAACACACACTAGCACCAAGCACACACACAGGCAACACACACTAGCATCAAGCACACAGGCAACACACACTAGCATCAAGCACACACACTACCACCAAGCACACACACAGGCAACACACACTAGCATCAAGCACACACACAGGCAACACACACTAGCATCAAGCACACACACAGGAAACACAACCTAGCACCAAGCACACACACAGGCAACACACACTAGCACCAAGCACACACACAGGCAACACACACTAGAATCAAGCACACAGGAAACACACTACCACCAAGCACACACACAGGCAACACACACTAGCACCAAGCACACACACAGGCAACACACACTAGCATCAAGCACACAAACAGGAAACACACACTAGCATCAAGCACACACACAGGAAACACACACTAGCATCAAGCACACACACAGGCAACACACACTAGCATCAAGCACACACACAGGCAACACACACTAGCATCAAGCACACACACAGGAAACACAACCTAGCACCAAGCACACACACAGGCAACACACACTAGCACCAAGCACACACACAGGCAACACACACTAGCATCAAGCACACACACAGGCAACACACACTAGCATCAAGCACACACACAGGCAACACACACTAGCATCAAGGACACACACAGGCAACACACACTAGCATCAAGGACACACACAGGCAACACACACTAGCATCAAGGACACACACTAGCATCAAGCACACACACAGGCAACACACACTAGCATCAAGCACACACACAATCAACACACACTAGCATCAAGCACACACAGGCAACACACACTAGCATCAAGGACACACACAGGCAACACACACTAGCATCAAGCACACAGGCAACTCACACTAGCATCAAGCACACACACAGGCAACACACACTAGCATCAAGCACACACACAGGAAACACACCCTAGCACCATGCACACACACAGGCAACACACACTAGCATCAAGCACACACACAGGCAACACACACTAGCATCAAGCACAAAAACAGGCAACACACACTAGCATCAAGCACACAGGTAACACACACTAGCATCGAGCACACAGGCAACACACACTAGCACCAAGCACACACTAGCATCAAGCACACACACAGGCAACACACACTAGCATCAAGCACACACACAGGCAACACACACTAGCATCAAGCACACACACAGGCAACACACACTAGCATCAAGCACACACACAGGCAACACACACTAGCATCAAGCACACACACAGGCAACACACATTAGCACCAAGCACACACACAGGCAACACACACTAGCACCAAGCACACACACTTGCATCAAGCACACGCACACAGGCAACACACTAGCACCAAGCACACACACAGGCAACACACACTAGCATCAAGCACACACACAGGCAACACACACTAGCACTAAGCACACACACAGGCAACACACACTAGCATCAAGCACACACACAGGCAACACACACTAGCACTAAGCACACACACAGGCAACACACACTAGCATCAAGCACACACACAGGCAACACACACTAGCATCAAGCACACACACAGGCAACACACACTAGCATCAAGCACACACACAGGCAACACACACTACCACCAAGCACACACACAGGCAACACACACTAGCATCAAGCACACACACAGGCTACACACACTAGCATCAAGCACACACACAGGCAACACACACTAGCATCAAGCACACACACAGGCAACACACACTAGCATCAAGCACACACACAGGCAACACACACTAGCATCAAGCACACACACAGGCAACACACACTAGCATCAAGCACACACACAGGCAACACACACTAGCATCAAGCACACACACAGGCAACACACACTAGCATCAAGCACACACACAGGCAACACACACTAGCATCAAGCACACACACAGGCAACACACACTAGCACCAAGCACACACACAGGCAACACACACTAGCATCAAGCACACACACACACAGGCAACACACACTAGCACCAAGCACACACACAGGCAACACACACTAGCATCAAGCACACACACACACACACACACACACACAGGCAACACACACTAGCATCAAGCACACACACAGGAAACACAACCTAGCACCAAGCACACACACACGCAACACACACTAGCACCAAGCACACACACAGGCAACACACACTAGCATCAAGCACACAGGCAACACACACTAGCATCAAGCACACACACTACCACCAAGCACACACACAGGCAACACACACTAGCATCAAGCACACACACAGGCAACACACACTAGCATCAAGCACACACACAGGAAACACAACCTAGCACCAAGCACACACACAGGCAACACACACTAGCACCAAGCACACACACAGGCAACACACACTAGAATCAAGCACACAGGAAACACACACTACCACCAAGCACACACACAGGCAACACACACTAGCACCAAGCACACACACAGGCAACACACACTAGCATCAAGCACACACACAGGAAACACACACTAGCATCAAGCACACACACAGGAAACACACACTAGCATCAAGCACACACACAGGCAACACACACTAGCATCAAGCACACACACAGGCAACACACACTAGCATCAAGCACACACACAGGAAACACAACCTAGCACCAAGCACACACACAGGCAACACACACTAGCACCAAGCACACACACAGGCAACACACACTAGCATCAAGCACACACACAGGCAACACACACTAGCATCAAGCACACACACAGGCAACACACACTAGCATCAAGGACACACACAGGCAACACACACTAGCATCAAGGACACACACTAGCATCAAGCACTCACACAGGCAACACACACTAGCATCAAGCACACACACAATCAACACACACTAGCATCAAGCACACACAGGCAACACACACTAGCATCAAGGACACACACAGGCAACACACACTAGCATCAAGCACACAGGCAACTCACACTAGCATCAAGCACACACACAGGCAACACACACTAGCATCAAGCACACACACAGGAAACACACCCTAGCACCATGCACACACACAGGCAACACACACTAGCATCAAGCACACACACAGGCAACACACACTAGCATCAAGCACACACACAGGCAACACACACTAGCATCAAGCACACACACAGGCAACACACACTAGCATCAAGCACACAGGTAACACACACTAGCATCAAGCACACACACAGGCAACACACACTAGCATCAAGCACACAGGCAACACACACTAGCATCAAGCACACACACAGGCAACACACACTAGCATCAAGCACACAGGTAACACACACAAGCATCAAGCACACACACAGGCAACACACACTAGCATCAAGCACACACACAGGCAACACACACTAGCATCAAGCACACAGGTAACACACACTAGCATCAAGCACACACACAGGCAACACACACTAGCATCAAGCACACAGGCAACACACACTAGCATCAAGCACACACACAGGCAACACACACTAGCATCAAGCACACAGGTAACACACACTAGCATCAAGCACACACACAGGCAACACACACTAGCATCAAGCACACACACAGGAAACACACACTAGCATCAAGCACACAGGCAACACACACTAGCATCAAGCACACACACAGGCAACACACACTAGCATCAAGCACACACACAGGCAACACACACTAGCATCAAGCACACACACAGGCAACACACACTAGCATCAAGCACACAGGTAACACACACTAGCATCAAGCACACACACAGGCAACACACACTAGCATCAAGCACACACACAGGCAACACACACTAGCATCAAGCACACACACAGGAAACACACCCTAGCACCATGCACACACAACTGGGTTTAAAGAGGCACTGTTCCAAACTCGCTGGGCAGACAAACGGGCACTGGCCGCTTTCAGGAACTATATTGAACCGTTCTTACATGTTCATGAGATGAAGTGGAAAGACCAGCGGACCTGCTAGAGTGCAGAACGTTTAACTGGCTTCCATTTTATACTTCCAGCTTACTACTTGTTCTGCCAACTAATAACAAAAATATAATATATCAGTACTACACTGTATGTTTTAGTCTACTACTGATTGTTATTACATTTATATGAAGCAACACTATTATGTGGGTTGTTGGGCAAATATCTGGAAGGCTATTAAATATTTTGCACTCTGGCATGATTGCTGGCGCTTTCTCATGCAATGTTCCACTTAAATTCGGTACACATTTATCTTTCCTATGTTTATAATATTTTATATTCGTGTAATATTTCCTTTCCAAGTGGGGGGAGGAAATGTGGCCTGAGACCGGGACGCGGAGACCATCATCTCTGACTACCGAAAAATATCACTGTGGCTCGTCTTTTTTTACCAATAGTTATGCAATGATTTATTTTTCCAGGGAACTGAGAGACAATGGTGTTGTGAGAAGATGTTAGTTTGCATTCTTGCTTGTGTTCTTTTTTCCCTGATAAGGAAGTAACAACATAATATTCGTTTCCATTGTGTTCATTATTATTTTTGGTTCTATAATAACTGGTATTGGCCCAGTCTTTACTTCTTTTTTTTATATACCATTGTTTGTAGCAAAGTCAGCAGGGTAACGAAAATGTGTAAATTATTGGGTGAATGTGTAGGTTTGCTGTCAACCTCGAATCCTAACGCCGGACTTTACTGTAAGAGCTTACGTTTATCGAACACAAAAGTGTTACTATCAAACTGCAATGAAAATTATAGGCTGGATCAAAGGTACCTTAAAAACTAAACATGCCGGTGATGCTTCTGGAATATTCCTATACCCCGAGAATCCAATATAATGAGGGCAAAAACTATCTGGAAAACGTGCAATCTGAATCTAATATAATTTTTCAAGGAAATAATGTAATTTACAGCTGTAACACACTATAAGCAAAAAATCTCTTATAAAATAAAATAAAATATCACATAACTCACTGTTTTAGCAAGAAATCTTTGAGAAATTCCTGCAAATTGTCCGTAATCAGTCAGAGCGACCAGGTCGTTAACCAGGAGGTTTGGTGTGAGACCAGGCTGTCGGGGCGATGATCTCTTGAAGAATGACCAGACAGGCAGGTAACCCTGCTGGGACACTTGTTACGTGCACGCACACGCACGCACACACACGCACTACAATGGATCAGGGAATACTTGTCAGGAAGACAGCAGCGAGTCATGGTACGTGGCGAGGTGTCAGAGTGGGCACCTGTGACCAGCGGGGTCCCGCAGGGGTCAGTCCTAGGACCAGTGCTGTTTCTGGTATTTGTGAACGACATGACGGAAGGAATAGACTCTGAGGTGTCCCTGTTTGCAAATGACGTGAAGTTGATGAGAAGAATTCACTCGATCGAAGACCAGGCAGAACTACAAAGGGATCTGGACAGGCTGCAGACCTGGTCCAGCAATTGGCTCCTGGAGTTCAATCCCACCAAGTGCAAAGTCATGAAGATTGGGGAAGGGCAAAGAAGACCGCAGACGGAGTACAGTCTAGGGGCCAGAGACTACAAACCTTACTCAAGGAAAAAGATCTTGGGGTGAGTATAACACCAGGCACATCTCCTGAAGCGCACATCAACCAAATAACTGCTGCAACATATGGGCGCCTGGCAAACCTCAGAACAGCATTCCGACATCTTAATAAGGAATCATTCAGGACCCTGTACACCGTGTACGTTAGGCCCATATTGGAGTATGCGGCACCAGTTTGGAACCCACACCTAGCCAAGCACGTGAAGAAACTAGAGAAAGTGCAAAGGTTTGCAACAAGACTAGTCCCAGAGCTAAGAGGTATGTCCTACGAGGAGAGGTTAAGGGAAATCAACCTGACGACACTGGAGGACAGGAGAGATAGGGGGGACATGATAACGACATACAAAATACTGAGAGGAATTGACAAGGTGGACAAAGACAGGATGTTCCAGAGATTGGACACAGTAACAAGGGGACACAGTTGGAAGCTGAAGACACAGATGAATCACAGGGATGTTAGGAAGTATTTCTTCAGCCACAGAGTAGTCAGTAAGTGGAATAGTTTGGGAAGCGATGTAGTGGAGGCAGGATCCATACATAGCTTTAAGCAGAGGTATGATAAAGCTCACGGCTCAGGGAGAGTGACCTAGTAGCGATCAGTGAAGAGGCGGGGCCAGGAGCTCGCTAGGTGAGTACACACACACACACACACACACACAGATAGGGAAGACATGATAACGACATACAAAACACTGAGAGGAATTGACAAGGTGGACAAAGACAGGATGTTCCAGAGATTGGACACAGTAACAAGGGGACACAGTTGGAAGTTGAAGACACAGATGAATCACAGGGATGTTAGGAAGTATTTCTTCAGCCACAGAGTAGTCAGTAAGTGGAATAGTTTGGGAAGCGATGTAGTGGAGGCAGGATCCGTACATAGCTTTAAGCAGAGGTATGATAAAGCTCACGGCTCAAGGAGAGTGACCTAGTAGCGATCAGTGAAGAGGCGGGGCCAGGAGCTCGGACTCGACCCCCGCAACCTCAACTAGGTGAGTACAAGCGGGGTTCCACAGGCGTCAGTCCTAGGACCTGTGCTGTTTTTGGTATATGTGAATGACATAACGGAAGGGATAGACTCAGAAGTGTCCTTGTTTGCAGATGATGTGAAGCTACAAGCCTGGTCCAGCAACTGGTTCCTTGAGTTTAACCCTGCCAAATGCAAAGTCATGAAGATTGGGGAAGGGCAAAGAAGACCGCAGACACAATATAGTCTACATGGCCAAAGACCGCAAACCTCACTCAAGGAAAAGGACCTGGGGGTGTATAACACCGAGCATATCTCTTGAGGCGCACATCAATCAGATAACTGCTGCAGCATACGGGCGTCTGGCAAACCTACGGATAGCATTCCGATACCTCAGTATGGAATCGTTCAAGACTCTGTATACCATTTACGTCAGGCCCATACTGTAGTATGCAGCACCAGTTTGGAATCCACACCTGGTGAAGCACGTCAAGAAATTAGAGAAAGTGCAAAGGTTTGCAACAAGACTAGTCCCAGAGCTAAGGGAATTGTCCTACGAAGAATGGTTGAGGGAAATCGGCCTGACGACACTGGAGGACAGGAGGGTTAGGGGAGACATGATAACGACATATAAAATACTGCGCGGAATACACAAGGTGGACAAAGACGGGATGTTCCAGAGATGGGACACAGAAACAAGAGGTCACAATTGGAAGTTGAAGACTCAGACGAATCAAAGGGATGTTAGGAAGTATTTCTTCAGTCATAGAGTAGTCAGGCAGTGGAATAGCCTAAAAAGTGACGTAGTGGAGGCGGGAACCATACACAGTTTTAAGGCGAGGTATGATAAAGCTCATGGAGCAGGGAGAGAGAGGACCTAGTAGCAATCAGTTAAGAGGCGGGGCCAGGAGCTATGACTCGACCTCTGCAACCACAAATAGGTGAGTACACACACACACACACCTGGAACCATGATACTTAGTTTACCTGACTCCCACCACTAATATCATCAACACACCTCCATACCTATGTTTTCCACCCCCTTCCTCTTCCTTATCTTCTTCACCCTCTCCCTTGCTCCCACATCTACTACTCTCTTGTCCTCTCCATCACCCTCCCTCACTCTCCCCACGACCACCATCCTCCCTCAGAGCTGCCTTTGACACATCTGACAGTGAACTTGTCTTAGAACAATAAGCCAACTCTGGTGTCAGCGGGAAACTAATAACTAGAATCCAAGGATACCTGAGCCTCAGCCATATATAAAAGTGTCAAGAGTGCCTCATCGGCACTGAGCACACCTCAGGATGCAGTACTCGGCCTCGCTCTCTTCAATGCACTGATGTACCTTCATGTGTTAAACGTCCCTACACAAATTAATGTGGCTCTTATGTAATGCTGTTGATATCTGCAGCTTTGCCAACAATAACCTAGAAATTCCTCATTGTCTTCAGTGTGTCGCCAGCACAGCTTAGGGCATGCTGTTTCATGCCCACAACATGCCATACAATGTCAACAACCTACCAGATCATAACCTATACGTATACTGATTAACTGAAAACTACTCAATGACTACTCTTATAAAACTGAACATCCTTATTAAATGGAAAATATTTACCAACGACATTCCTCCCTAATCACGACCCAGTGTACATATATTGTACACTCTTGTTAGTATGAACAAGTGTACATATATTGTACACTCTTGTTAGTAAGAACAATGAGAATCCACTCCTGAATAAAACAGTGCAAGAAACTATGGCTTCACATGGAGATGTTTTTCGTGCCCAGTTAGCTTTATGCTTACACTGATGGCTCGGCTCAGCAGACTACAGCCCACACTATACCAGCCTGTAAAATACATCCAAAGGTAGTAAGTGTATAGAGACTAGTAGCTTCAAACTGGATACCTGGCTCAGTTCAACACTAACCGAGCTAGCTGCACTGAAGCTCGCCACCACGGTATTGCAAACACAAGAGGGGTCATCTGTGACTCCAAGTCTGCTCGTCATTCACCTAAGACTCCTATCTACAAAACAGACCCGAGGAACATCATAACAGGCAAAAAGTGGCCTAAAAAGTGCTCAGATCAATAGCTTTTGTATCTCATTTGTCTGGATATCTTCCCACATTGGAATCGGCTACCATGTACTTGTAGAAATGGTATAAACCTTGTTAATGAATACTGACAAGTTGGTTTAGAAAGACACGTAAGCAAACACTATGACATATTTATTAGAAAACGTTTCGGTCCTGGGACCTTGATCGCTTCTAACATACAGAGGAGAGTAAGGTGTGAGTGACGCATGGTGACCTGAAGAATGTTATGTTGGGATGAGGACGGGTAGACGATGAAATCATGTGACTCCTGTGTTCTTGGTGCTTAAGCATCATGTATGCCAAAACATTGGCATACATGATACTTAAGCACCACCAACCCAACAACACAGGAGTCACATGATTTCATCGTCTACCCGTCCTCATCCCAACATAACATTCTTCAGGTCACGTGCGTCACACCTCACTCTCCGCCTATATATATAATGTCTTCCTACCTCTGTATGTTAGAAGTGATCAAGGTCCCAGGACCGAAACGTTTTCTAATAAATATGTCATAGTGTTTGCTTACGTGTCTTTCTAAACAAGATTATTATTATTATTATTATAATGATAAAGTAGTTAGGTCTGCTTGTGAAAGGCCGGAGGCAGACTTACATATGGATACCCCTCTGTTCACTGTCGAAACCATCCTGCGGAAAGATATTAACTCTGGTAAACCAGAAAAAAACAGACGCCCAGAGATTTAAGAGCACTAGTATCAGGTATTATGATCTGTTCAGATCACAAAACTATGGAAAAAAAAACTATGTATATGGGCAGCATAAAACGCCCACTAGATTATGTGACATTGTAACTATCAGAATCAGGACGGGGTACTGTCATCTGTGGAAGATAATGCAATTAACCACAGGCGAGCTTTCCAACCCTGCATATTCCAAATGTAAACTCTGTAAAAAAAAAGAGGAGACACTTGACTTTTACCGTTGTATAGTTGTGTGTTAAGTTGTCAGTGACAAGGCCTGGTGGAATGAGTTACATGGAAGTGTAAATACTTGGTTTACGCTGAGCTGCTTGAGGATTTCCTCACTGTGAACCATCGACTCACCACCATTAATTAACAGTTCAGTCATGCCCCAATTGTTAGCAAATGCATATTATATAAAATTCTATGTAAATATCTAATCCTGTATATGAAAGGGAGTATATGAGTTTATATATAATGTGTCGAATAGAGAAAACTGATCAATTAGCAAGAATTCGTTTCTCTTATACGTTTAAAATATATTTTTTTTTATTTATGTTAATATAAAAATTAATAATTTGGTACTAAAACAACTTTAGAAAACTTACCTAACCTTATTAAAACAAGCGCAATTTAATTTAGCCTAATCCAATTAAATATATTTTAGATAACTTGACTTAAGAAATCGTAATGACACGATTGCAATCGTGTCATTACGATTTCTTAAGTCATGTTGACGGCAGTGAAGGGACTTGAACTAGAGTTCGTCACGGCCACGCTAGCTGGAGATTCGTCTGTAAAAACTTGCATTTGTGGTCACAGAGGTGCCTGTGCTAACCTTCCTATGGTGTAGAAATATACCTAGTTGGATGAATCTTATTGTGGCTAGCTGGTCTAGTGGTTAGCGCGACGGGCTGGAGTTTTGAGACTCTATGACCGCGGGTTCAATCCCGGCCGGGGGTATGGTATATTTTAGATAAGTTTACAATAGCTTAATAATAAACAAACACAATGAAATATATTTTTTTCGTTAGGTTCTGAACGATTTTTGCGAAATTATTGCATACACGAATTTTAGCTTGCCTTATTCGGCAAGAACAGTGTTGCTATTTAAGCCAAAATCGCAAGTTTTACCAATTCGGCACGACATTATATATAATATAATATATATAATATATATATATATATATATATATATATATATATATATATATATATATAT
This sequence comes from Cherax quadricarinatus, assembly GCF_038502225.1. Taxonomy (NCBI): domain Eukaryota; kingdom Metazoa; phylum Arthropoda; class Malacostraca; order Decapoda; family Parastacidae; genus Cherax; species Cherax quadricarinatus. The sequence goes on along the minus strand of NC_091299.1, from coordinate 14,544,184 downwards.
ATATATATATATATGCTTAACAATTCACAAATAGGCGAAATTATTTATAAACATTGTCTCTACGTCCACTGCAGAACTCGAACCTGCTAACTCTGTATCAGAGTCCACAGTACTTTACCACTAAGCTAGACCCAATATATACACACACACACACACACACACACACACACACGCGCGCACACACAGACACACACACGCGCACACAGACACACACACACACAAACACACACACACAAACACGCACACACACAAACACACACACACACAAACACACACACATGAGTGTGTGGGTATGGGGGACCTCTAACCCCACCAGTTCCCCGACACCCCCCCCCCCCTCCATTCCCATCCATCCTGTGTCTCACAACCTCTCACTTCCTCTTGGGTAGCAGCACATTACTGATATATACATTCCTTCTAAAAGAAACTCAACCTATCATAACCATCTCACTGCTCTCCCCCGTGTATGTGTTAGTTACTATTTTGTCGAAGGCACTTGGCCTGTGTGTGTACGTGTACGCGTGTGAGCGCGAGAGAGAGGGAGAGGGAGAGTCCTTAACTTGTAAATAGCTTGTTAATAAAGCTAGTATCCTTAACCCAACTTTGTCAAAGAGAGAGAGTACTCACCTATTTGCGGTTGTAGTGTAACGGTTACTAGGTACACAAACACACTGCTACTGACAGTAGGGGTCAATTCGTAGCTCCTCGCTCCGCCTCTTTCCTAGTCACTACTATGTCTACTCTCTCCCTGCTCCATGAGCTTTATAAAACCTCTTCTTAAAGCTATGTATGGATCATGCCTCCATTAAAAAAATCACTCTCCAGATTGTTCCACTTCCTGACAACTCTATGGCTGAAGAAATACTTCCTAATATCCCTATGACTCATCTGAATCTTCAACTTCCAGTTGTGACCCCTTATTAATGTGTTCCATCTCTGATGGGACTCAGTATTTTAAATGTCGTTATCATGTCCCCCTTATCCTTCCTGTCCTCCAATGTCGTCAGGCCGATTTGCCCTAACCTTTCCTCGTACGGCATAGCCCTTAGCCCCGGGACTAGTCTTGTTACAAACCTTTGCACTTTCTCTAATTTCTTGACGTGCCTGACCAGGTATGAGTTCCATACTGGTGCTGCATACTCCAGTATGCGTGTTTATGTGTATTTGTGCTTGTGTGTTATAATAATATAGTATTATTATTATTATTATTATTATTATTATTATTATTATTATTATTATTATTATTATTATTATTATTATTATTATCCCAAACACTGAACACCCGAATGCCGATGTGCCGTACCAAGTCGCTTGTAGACGACTTGCGTACTGGTCAGGGCGTTGTAGGTGGCAAAGCAGCATGATCCACTAAAACTTCTCCCTCAAAGACTAGTTTTCTTAAAAAAAAAATGAAAAGGTAGACTATAACCACCCAGGGAGATACCACAGTCCTGCCATCATGTTTTACATTATGGTAGGAATGCTGGTGCCTTTTTCTTTGTCTTATAAACACATAAGAAAACAGGTATGTCTTGCTACTTCTACTTACACTTAGGCACACTACATACACATGTACACGTATGTGCATACACACCGATCTGAATTTTCCTCTGTTTTTCTAAATAGTTCTTGTTCTTTTTATTTCCTCACATCTTTTCTCCGTAAGCCATAAGTGTCGTAAGAGGCGACTAAAATGCTGGGAGCAATAGGCTACTAACCCCTTCTCCTGTATAAAATACTAAAAATAATAATAAAAACTTTATAAAGCTGGGATGTTTGAATGTACGTGGATGTAGTGCAGATAAGAAAGATATGACTACCAATGTTATGAATGAAGAGGTTGGATGTCCTGGCTCTAAGCAAAACAAAGCTGAAGGGGGTAAAGGAGTTTGAGTGGGGAGAAATAAATGGGATTAAGTCAGGAGTATCTGAGAGAGTTAGAACTATGGAAGGGGTAGCAATAATGTTGAAGGATCAGTTATGGAAGGAGGGAATATAAATGTATAAATTCAAGGATTATGTGGATTAAAATAAAGGTCGGATGTGAAAAGTGGGTCATATTAAGTGTGTATGCACCTGGAGAAGAGAGGAGTGGAGAGAGAGAGAGAGAGAGAGAGAGAGAGAGAGAGAGAGAGAGAGAGAAAAAAAAAAAAAATTCGGGAGATGTTAAGAAAAGTGTTTAGGAACTTTTGAACCAAGTGAGAGTAATTGTGGTAGGGAACCTAAATGCTAAAGTGGGAGAAACGTTTAGAGAGGGTGTGGTAGGTAAGTTTGGTGTGCCAGGTATAAATGAAATGGGGGGCCTCTGACTGAACTTTGTACAGAAAGGGGTTTGGTAATACATAATACATATTTAAAATAAAAGGATCAATATACATGACATGATATAGGGTGTAATGACAATAATTTGTTGGACTATATATTGGTAGATAAAAACTGATGGGTAGACTTCAGGATGTTCATGTTTACAGAGGGGCCACAGATATATCCGATCATTTTTTAGTTGTAACTACATTGAGAGTAAAAGGTAGATGACATACAAGGAGAATGGAATCAGCAGGTAAGAGAGGTGAAGGTTTATAGACTAAAGGAGGAGGCAGATAGGGTAAGATATAAACAACTATTGGAAGATGAGCTATTGAGAGTATAGGCAATGAGGTTGAAAAGGTATGGGGTAAATTTAAGAATGTAATATTAGAGTGTTCAGTAGAAGTTTGTGCTTACAGGAAAGTAGGTGCAGGAGAGAAGAAGAGCAACTGGTGAAATAAGGTAAAGAAAGTGGAAAGAGAAAAAGTTAGCACATGAGAAGTTTTTACAAAGTAGTGATACAAAGAGGGAGGAGTATATGGAGAGAAAAAGAGAGGTTAAGAGAGTGGTGAAGGAATATAAAAGAAGAGCATATGAGAGAGTGGGTGAGATGCTAACAAAAAATTTTGTTGAAAATAAGAAAAAGTTTTGGAGTGAGATAAATAAGTTGAGAAAGCCTAGGAACGAATGGATTTGATAGTTTAAATTAGGAGAGGAGAGTTATTAGATAATTAAGAGGTATTGGGAAGATGGAGGGAATATTTTGAGGAACTGTTGAATGGTGATGATAGGGAAACTGTGATTTGGTGCACTGGGCAGGGAGGTATAAAATCCCGTAGGAGTGAGGAAGAGACAATTGTGCGTGTGGAGGTGTGTGAGGTAGTGGGTAGAATGAAAGAGTGGTAAAGCAGCTAGGATTGACGGGGTAGAGACAAAAATGTTAAAAGTGGGGATATAGTTTTGGAGTGGCTGGTGCTTTTAATAAATGTATGGAAGAAGGTAAGGTACCTAGGAATTGGCAGAAGGCGTGCATAATCCTTTTGTAGAAAGGCAAGGGGGACAAAAGATATCGCAAAAATTAAAGGGGAATAAGCCTGTTGAGTATACCTTGAAAAAGTGTATGATAGGTTATTAATAAAAGAATTAAGAGTAAGATGGAGAGCAGGATCGAAAATGAACAAAAAAGCTTTAGGAAGGGTAGAGGGGTGTAGACCAAGTGTTTACAGTAAAGCATTTATGGATTTGGAAAAGGCGTATGACAGGGTAGACAGGGAGCAATGTGGCAGATGTTTCAAATGTATGGAATAGGAGGTAGGTTACTGAAGGCAGTGAAGAGTTTTTACGAGGAAAGTGAGGCTCAGATTAGAATATGTAGGACAGAGATTATTTGGCAGTAAAAGCAGGCCTCAGACAGGGATGTGTAATGTCACCATGGTTGTTCAGTATATTTATAGATAGGATTATAAGAGTAGTGAATGTTTGGGTGTTGGCAAGAGGTGTGGGAATAACAGATCAAGAATTTAACACAAAGCGGGAGTTGTCACAGTTGCTTTTTGCTGGTGACACTGTGCTTTTGGGAGATTCTGAAGAGAAGCTGCAGAGGTTGGTGACCAAGTTTCGAAGGATATGCAAAAGAAGGAAATTAAAAATGAACACAGGAAAGAATAAGGTGATGAGAATAACAAAAAATTAGGTAATGAAAGATTGGATATCAGATTGGAGGGACAGAGTATGGAAGAAGTAAATGTATTCAAATATTTGCGAGTGAACTTGTTAGCAGATGGGTCTATGAAAGATGAGTTCAATCACAGAATTGATGAGGGGAAAAAGGCGAATGGTGCATTGAGGAGACTGTGGAGACAAAGAACGTTATTCATTGAAGCAAAGGGGGTATACTTATCGCTCTTAAATGGGTGTGAAGCATGGGAAGTGAATGTTGCAACAAGGAAAAGGCTGGAGACAGTGGAGATGTCGTGTCTGAGGGCGACGTGAGGTGTGAATATAATATATTGCAGATAATCCGTAGTTTGGAAATTAGGAGGTGTGGAGTTACGAAAAATATTATCCAGAGGGCTGAGGAGGGGTTGTTGAGGTGGTTTGGACGTTTCGAGAGGATGAAACAAAACAGAATGACTTGGAGAGCCTATAAATCTGTAGTGGAAGGAAAGTGGGTTAGGGGTCTGCCAAGGAAAGGTTGGAGGGAGAGAGTAAAGGAGGTTTTGTGTGCGAGGGGCTTGGACTTCCAGTAAGCATGCGTGAGCATGCATGACGTGCTGTTGGAGTGTGAGCAAAGTAACATTTACGAAGGGATTCAGGGAAACCGGCAGGCCGGACTTGAGTCCTGGAGATGGGAAGCACAGTGTCTGCACTCTGAAGGAGGGGTGTTAATGTAGCAATTTTTTAACTGGAGTGTAGGCGCGCCTCTGGCAAGACAGTGATGGAGTGAATGATGAAAGTGTTTCTTCTCTTTCGGGTCACCTTGCTTTGGTGGGAAACGGCCGATGAGTTAATAAAACAAATATATTATGAATACAATTCTAAAAGACTTTGCCCAAATTCCTGAATTTTGTTCAAGGTTTGCTAGTACTGTATACGACGCTGAAGTTATACAGTTTATGTATATCTCTGGTGATACATTTAGTGCAATGTCTGTCTGAGGTCACTTTAGTTTACCTGTGAGAAATAATGATAACAGAGTTGTGTGTGTGTGTCTGTGTGTGTGTCTGTGTCTGTGTGTGTGTGTGTGTGTGTGTGTGTGTGTGTGTGTGTGTGTGTGTGTGTGTGTGTGTGTGTGTGTGTGTGTGTGTGTGTGTGTGTGTGTGTGTGTGTGTGTGTGTGTGTGTGTGAGTGTGTGTGTGTGTGTGAGTGTGTGTGAGAGTGTGAGTGTGTGTGAGAGTGTGAGTGTGTGTGTGTGTGTGAGTGTGCGTGTGAGTGTGTGTGTGTGTGTGTGTGTGTGTGTGTGTGTGTGTGTGTGTGTGTGTGTGTGTGTGTGTGAGTGTGTGTGTGTGTGTGTGTGTGTGTGTGTGTGTGTGTGTGTGTGTGTGTGTACTCACCTAGTTGTACTCACCTAGTTGAGGTTGCGGGGGTCGAGTCCGAGCTCCTGGCCCCGCCTCTTCACTGATCGCTACTAGGTCACTCTCCCTGAGCCGTGAGTTTTATCATACCTCTGCTTAAAGCTATGTATGGATCCTGCCTCCACTACATCGCTTCCCAAACTATTCCACTTACTGACTATTCTGTGGCTGAAGAAATACTTCCTAACATCCCTGTGATTCATCTGTGTCTTCAGTTTCCAACTGTGTCCCCTTGTTACTGTGTCCAATCTCTGGAACATCCTGTCTTTGTCCACCTTGTCAATTCCTCTCAGTATTTTGTATGTCGTTATCATGTCCCCCCTATCTCTCCTGTCCTCCAGTGTCGTCAGGTTGATTTCCCTTAACCTCTCCTCGTAGGACATACCTCTTAGCTCTGGGACTACTCTTGTTGCAAACCTTTGCACTTTCTCTAGTTTCTTCACGTGCTTGGCTAGGTGTGGGTTCCAAACTGGTGCCGCATACTCCAATATGGGCCTAACGTACACGGTGTACAGGGTCCTGAATGATTCCTTATTAAGATGTCGGAATGCTGTTCTGAGGTTTGCTAGGCGCCCATATGCTGCAGCAGTTATTTGGTTGATGTGCGCTTCAGGAGATGTGCCTGGTGTTATACTCACCCCAAGATCTTTTTCCTTGAGTGAGGTTTGTAGTCTCTGGCCCCCTAGACTGTACTCCGTCTGCGGCCTTCTTTGCCCTTCCCCAATCTTCATGACTTTGCACTTGGTGGGATTGAACTCCAGGAGCCAATTGCTGGACTAGGTCTGCAGCCTGTCCAGATCCCTTTGTAGTTCTGCCTGGTCTTCGATCGAGTGAATTCTTCTCATCAACTTCACGTCATCTGCAAACAGGGACACCTCAGAGTCTATTCCTTCCGCCATGTCGTTCACAAATACCAGAAACAGCACTGGTGCTAGGACTGACCCCTGCGGGACCCCGCTGGTCACAGGTGCCCACTCTGACACCTCGCCACGTACCATGACTCGCTGCTGTCTTCCTGACAAGTATTCCCTGATCCATTGTAGTGCCTTCCCTGTTATCCCTGCTTGGTCCTCCAGTTCTTGCACCAATCTCTTGTGTGGAACTGTGTCAAACGCCTTCTTGCAGTCCAAGAAAATGTAATCCACCCACCCCTCTCTCTCTTGTCTTACTGCTGTCACCATGTCATAGAACTCCAGTAGGTTTGTGACACAGGATTTCCCGTCCCTGAAACCATGTTGGCTGCTGTTGATGAGATCGTTCCTTTCTAGGTGTTCCACCACTCTTCTCCTGATAATCTTCTCCATGATTTTGCATACTATACATGTCAGTGACACTGGTCTGTAGTTTAATGCTTCATGTCTGTCTCCTTTTTTAAAGATTGGGACTACATTTGCTGTCTTCCATGCCTCAGGCAATCTCCCTGGTTCGATAGATGTATTGAATATTGTTGTTAGGGGTACACATAGCGCCTCTGCTCCCTCTCTCAATACCCATGGGGAGATGTTATCTGGCCCCATTGCCTTTGAGGTATCTAGCTCACTCAGAAGCCTCTTCACTTCTTCCTCGGTTGTGTGCACTGTGTCCAGCACTTGGTGGTGTGCCCCACCTCTCCGTCTTTCTGGAGTCCCTTCTGTCTCCTCTGTGAACACTTCTTTGAATCTCTTGTTGAGTTCTTCATATACTTCACGGTCATTTCTTGTTGTCTCTCCTCCTTCCTTCCTTAGCCTGATTACCTGGTCCTTGACTGTTGTTTTCCTCCTGATGTGGCTGTACAACAGTTTTGGGTCAGATTTGGCTTTCGCTGCTATGTCATTTTCATATTGTCTTTGGGCCTCCCTTCTTATCTGTGCATATTCGTTTCTGGCTCTACGACTGTTCTACGACTGTATGTGTGTGTGTGTGTGTGTGTGTGTGTGTGTGTGTGTGTGTGTGTGTGTGTGTGAGTGTGTGTGTGTGTGTGTGTGTGTGTACTCACCTATTTGTACTCACCTATTTGTGGTTGCAGGGGTCGAGTCCTAGCTCCTGGCCCCGCCTCTTCACCAGTTGCTACTAGGCCCTCTCTCTCCCCGCTCCATGAGCTTTATCAAACCTCGTCTTAAAACTGTGTATGGTTCCTGCCTCCACTACGTCATTTTCTAGGCTATTCCACTGCCTTACAACTCTATGACTGAAGAAATACTTCCTACTATCTCTCTGACTCATTTGTGTCTTCAACTTCCAATTGTGGCCTCTTGTTTCTGTGTCCCCTCCCTGGAACATCCTGTCTTTGTCCACCTTGTCTATTCCACGCAGTATTTTATATGTCGTTATCATGTCTCCCCTGACCCTCCTGTCCTCCAGTGTGGTCAGGCTGATTTCCCTTAATCTTTCTTCATAGGACATTCCCCTTAGCTCTGGAACTAACCTTGTCGCAAACCTTTGTACTTTCTCTAGTTTCTTGACGTGCTTTATCAAGTGCGGGTTCCAAACAGGTGCTGCATACTCCAGTATGGGCCTGACATACACGGTGTACAGTGTCTTGAATGATTCCTTACTAAGGTATCGGAATGCTGTTCTCAGGTTTGCCAGTCGCCCATATGCTGCAGCAGTTATCTGATTGATGTGTGCTTCCGGAGACATGCTCGGTGTTATACTCACCCCAAGATCTTTCTCCTTGAGTGAGGTTTGCAGTCTTTGGCCACCTAGCCTATACTCTGTCTGTGGTCTTCTGTGCCCTTCCCCTATCTTCATGACTTTGCATTTGGCAGGATTAAATTCGAGAAGCCATTTGCTGGACCAGGTGTCCAGTCTGTCCAGGTCTCTTTGAAGTCCTGCCTGGTCCTCATCAGATTTAATTCTCCTCATTAACTTCACATCATCTGCAAACAGGGACACTTCTGAGTCTAACCCTTCCGTCATGTCGTTCACATATACCAAAAATAGCACTGGTCCTAGGACCGACCCCTGTGGGACCCCGCTCGTCACAGGTGCCCACTGTGATACATCATTACGTACCATGACTCGTTGTTGCCTCCCTGTCAGGTATTCTCTGATCCATTGCAGTGCCCTTCCTGTTATATGCGCCTGATGCTCTAGCTTCTGCACTAATCTCTTGTGAGGAACTGTGTCAAAGGCCTTCTTGCAGTCCAAGAAGATGCAATCAACCCACCCCTCTCTCTCTTGTCTTACTTCTGTTATTTTATCATAAAACTCCAGAAGGTTTGTGACACAGGATTTGCCTTCCGTGAATCCGTGCTGGTTGGCATTTATACTCCTGTTCCGTTCCAGGTGCTCCACCACTCTCCTCCTGATAATCTTCTCCATAATTTTGCATACTATACACGTCAATGACACAGGTCTATAGTTTAGTGCCTCTTTTCTGTCTTCTTTTTTAAAAATGGGAACTACATTTGCCGTCTTCCATACCTCAGGTAGTTGCCCAGTTTCCAGGGATGTGTTGAAGATTGTGGTAAGTGGCACGCACAACATATCTGCTCCCTCTCTAAGGACCCACGGGGAGATGTTGTCTGGTCCCATTGCCTTTGAGGTATCGATGTCCCTTAGCAGTTTCTTCACCTCCTCCTCATCTGTATGTATGTCGTCCAACACTTGTTGGTGTATTCCTTGCTGGTGTGTGTGTGTGTGTGTGTGTGTGTGTGTGTGTGTGTGTGTGTGTGTGTGTGTGTGTGTGTGTGTACTCACCTCGTTGAGGTTGCGGGGGTCGAGTCCGAGCTCCTGGCCCGCCTCTTCACTGATCGCTACTAGGTCACTCTCTCTGAGCCGTGAGCTTTATCATACCTCTGCTTAAAGCTATGTATGGATCCTGCCTCCACTACATCGCTTCCCAAACTATTCCACTTACTGACTACTCTGTGGCTGAAGAAATACTTCCTAACATCCCTGTGATTCATCTGTGTCTTCAGCTTCCAACTGTGTCCCCTTGTTACTGTGTCCAATCTCTGGAACATCCTGTCTTTGTCCACCTTGTCAATTCCTCTCAGTATTTTGTATGTCGTTATCATGTCCCCCCTATCTCTCCTGTCCTCCAGTGTCGTCAGGTTGATTTCCCTTAACCTCTCCTCGTAGGACATACCTCTTAGCTCTGGGACTAGTCTTGTTGCAAACCTTTGCACTTTCTCTAGTTTCTTCACGTGCTTGGCTAGGTGTGGGTACCAAACTGGTGCCGCATACTCCAATATGGGCCTAACGTACACGGTGTACAGGGTCCTGAATGATTCCTTATTAAGATGTCGGAATGCTGTTCTGAGGTTTGCCAGGCGCCCATATGCTGCAGCAGTTATTTGGTTGATGTGCGCTTCAGGAGATGTGCCTGGTGTTATACTCACCCCAAGATCTTTTTCCTTGAGTGAGGTTTGTAGTCTCTGGCCCCCTAGACTGTACTCCGTCTGCGGTCTTCTTTGCCCTTCCCCAATCTTCATGACTTTGCACTTGGTGGGATTGAACTCCAGGAGCCAATTGCTGGCCCAGGTCTGCAGCCTGTCCAGATCCCTTTGTAGTTCTGCCTGGTCTTCGATCGAGTGAATTCTTCTCATCAACTTCACGTCATCTGCAAACAGGGACACCTCAGAGTCTATTCCTTCCGTCATGTCGTTCACAAATACCAGAAACAGCACTGGTGCTAGGACTGACCCCTGCGGGACCCCGCTGGTCACAGGTGCCCACTCTGACACCTCGCCACGTACCATGACTCGCTGCTGTCTTCCTGACAAGTATTCCCTGATCCATTGTAGTGCCTTCCCTGTTATCCCTGCTTGGTCCTCCAGTTTTTGCACCAATCTCTTGTGTGGAACTGTGTCAAACGCCTTCTTACAGTCCAAGAAAATGCAATCCACCCACCCCTCTCTCTCTTGTCTTACTGCTGTCACCATGTCATAGAACTCCAGTAGGTTTGTGACACAGGATTTCCCGTCCCTGAAACCATGTTGGCTGCTGTTGATGAGATCGTTCCTTTCTAGGTGTTCCACCACTCTTCTCCTGATAATCTTCTCCATGATTTTGCATACTATACATGTCAGTGACACTGGTCTGTAGTTTAATGTCTGTCTCCCTTTTTAAAGATTGGGACTACATTTGCTGTCTTCCATGCCTCAGGCAATCTCCCTGTTTCGATAGATGTATTGAATATTGTTGTTAGGGGTACACATAGCACCTCTGCTCCCTCTCTCAATACCCATGGGGAGATGTTATCTGGCCCCATTGCCTTTGAGGTATCTAGCTCACTCAGAAGCCTCTTCACTTCTTCCTCGGTGGTGTGCACTGTGTCCAGCACTTGGTGGTGTGCCCCACCTCTCCGTCTTTCTGGAGTCCCTTCTGTCTCCTCTGTGAACACTTCTTTGAATCTCTTGTTGAGTTCTTCACATACTTCACGGTCATTTCTTGTTGACTCTCCTCCTTCCTTCCTTAGCCTGATTACCTGGTCCTTGACTGTTGTTTTCCTCCTGATGTGGCTGTACAACAGTTTTGGGTCAGATTTGGCTTTCGCTGCTATGTCATTTTCATATTGTCTTTGGGCCTCCCTTCTTATCTGTGCATATTCGTTTCTGGCTCTACGACTGGTCTCCTTATTCTCCTGGGTCCTTTGCCTTCTATATTTCTTCCATTCCCTAGCACACTTGGCTTTTGCCTCCCTGCACCTTTGGGTAAACCATGGGCTCATCCTGGCTTTTTCATTATTCCTGTTATCCTTGGGTACAAACCTCTCCTCAGCCTCCTTGCATTTTGTTGCTACATATTCCATCATCTCATTAACTGGCTTCCCTGCCAGTTCTCTGTCCCACTGAACCCCATTCAGGTAGTTCCTCATTCCTGTGTAGTCCCCCTTTCTTGTAGTTTGGCTTCATTCGTCCTGGCCTTCCTGCTTCTCCCTCCACTTGTAGCTCTACTGTGTATTCGAAGCTTAAAACCACATGGTCACTGGCCCCAAGGGGTCTTTCGTATGTGATGTCCTCGATATCTGCACTACTCAAGGTGAATACTAAGTCCAGCCTTGCTGGTTCATCCTCTCCTCTCTCTCTTGTAGTGTCCCTTACGTGTTGGCACATGAAGTTTTCCAGTACCACCTCCATCATCTTAGCCCTCCATGTATCTTGGCCCCCATGTGGGTCCAAGTTCTCCCAATCGATCTCCTTGTGGTTAAAGTCACCCATGATCAGGAGCTTTGCCCTGCATGCATGAGCTCTTCTGGCCACTCTAGCCAGTGTATCAACCATCGCTCTATTGCTCTCGTCGTACTCTTGCCTTGGCCTCCTGCTGTTCTGTGGTGGGTTATACATCACTGCTATTACCACCTTGGGACCTCCAGAGTGAAGTGTTCCCGCTACGTAATCACTTTCTTCTCCGCTGTCTCCTCTCTCCAATGTGAGTGAGTGTGTGTGTGTGTGAGTGTGAGTGTGTGTGTGTGTGTGTGTGTGTGTGTGTGTGTGTGTGTGTGTGTGTGTGTGTGTGTGTGTGTGTGTGTGTCAGATGACCTGAGAATATTTTGGACGTTCACAGCGGCAAAATTGCATCTGCTGCTAGTAACCAGTGTGTCAACAACAAAAACTCGAGCTACTTGAAGTTGCCCACTGTGCCGCCCACCACTACCACTGTGCCGCCCACCACTACCACTGTGCCGCCCACCACTACCACTGTGCCGCCCACCACTACCACTGTGCCGCCCACCACTACCACTGTGCCGCCCACCACTACCACTGTGCCGCTCACCACTACCACTGTGTCGCCCACCACTACCACTGTGCCGCCCACCACTACCACTGTGCCGCCCACCACTACCACTGTGCCGCCCACCACTACCACTGTGCCGCCCACCACTACCACTGTGCCGCCCACCACTACCACTGTGCCGCCCACCACTACCACTGTGCCGCCCACCACTACCACTGTGCCGCCCACCACTACCACTGTGCCGCCCACCACTACCACTGCCACCCACCAATACCACTGTGCCGCCCACCACTACCACTGCGCCGCCCACCCGTACCACTGCACCGCCCACCAGTACCACTGCACCGCCCACCACTACCACTGTGCCGCCCACCACTACCACTGTGTCGCCCACCACTACCACTGCACCGCCCACCACTACCACTGCACCGCCCACCACTACCACTGCACGGCCCACCACTACCACTGCGCCGCCCACCACTACCACTGCGCCGCCCACCACTAACACTGCACCGCCCACCAGTACCACTGCACCGCCCACCACTAACACTGCGCCGCCCACCACTACCACTGCACCGCCCACCAGTACCACTGCACCGTCCACCAGTACCACTGCACCGCCCACCACTAACACTGCGCCGCCCACCAGTACCACTGCACCGCCCACCAGTACCACTGCACCGCCCACCACTAACACTGCGCCGCCCACCACTACCTACACCAGTATTCAGTGCATGACAAACAAGGAGATATTAGTTGGAAAGAGAGAGAACTCTCTCTTGAAAGACAAACTAAATGTGTAGAGAATGATTAGAGGTGCTTTATGTATAGTGTATGTGGCAGTGTTGCACTCTGACACCTGCAAACCAGCAGTGCTGCCACTCTGACACCTGCAAACCAGCAGTGCTGCCACTCTGACACCTGCAAACCAGCAGTGTTGCACTCTGACACCTGCAAACCAGCAGTGTTGCACTCTGACACCTGCAAACCAGCAGTGCTGCCACTCTGACACCTGCAAACCAGCAGTGTTGCACTCTGACACCTGCAAACCAGCAGTGTTGCACTCTGACACCTGCAAACCAGCAGTGTTGCACTCTGACACCTGCAAACCAGCAGTGCTGCCACTCTGACACCTGCAAACCAGCAGTGTTGCACTCTGACACCTGCAAACCAGCAGTGCTGCCACTCTGACACCTGCAAACCAGCAGTGTTGCACTCTGACACCTGCAAATCAGCAGTGTTGCACTCTGACACCTGCAAACCAGCAGTGTTGCACTCTGACACCTGCAAACTAGCAGTGCTGCACTCTGACACCTGCAAACCAGCAGTGCTGCCACACTGACACCTGCAAACCAGCAGTGCTGCCACTCTGACACCTGCAAACCAGCAGTGTTGCACTCTGACACCTGCAAACCAGCAGTGTTGCACTCTGACACCTGCAAACCAGCAGTGTTGCACTCTGACACCTGCAAACTAGCAGTGCTGCCACTCTGACACCTGCAAACCAGCAGTGCTGCCACACTGACACCTGCAAACCAGCAGTGCTGCCACTCTGACACCTGCAAACCAGCAGTGTTGCACTCTGACACCTGCAAACCAGCAGTGTTGCACTCTGACACCTGCAAACCAGCAGTGTTGCACTCTGACACCTGCAAACTAGCAGTGCTGCCACTCTGACACCTGCAAACCAGCAGTGCTGCCACACTGACACCTGCAAACCAGCAGTGCTGCCACTCTGACACCTGCAAACTAGTAGTGCTGCCACTCTGACACCTGCAAACCAGCAGTGCTGCCACACTGACACCTGCAAACCAGCAGTGCTGCCACACTGACACCTGCAAACCAGCAGTGCTGCCACACTGACACCTGCAAACCAGCAGTGCTGCCACACTGACACCTGCAAACCAGCAGTGCTGCCACTCTGACACCTGCAAACCAGCAGTGCTGCCACTCTGACACCTGCAAACCAGCAGTGCTGCCACTCTGACACCTGCAAACCAGCAGTGCTGCCACACTGACACCTGCAAACCAGCAGTGCTGCCACTCTGACACCTGCAAACCAGCAGTGCTGCCACTCTGACACCTGCAAACCAGCAGTGCTGCCACTCTGACACCTGCAAACCAGCAGTGCTGCCACTCTGACACCTGCAAACCAGCAGTGCTGCCACACTGACACCTGCAAACCAGCAGTGCTGCCACTCTGACACCTGCAAACCAGCAGTGCTGCCACTCTGACACCTGCAAACCAGCAGTGCTGCCACACTGACACCTGCAAACCAGCAGTGCTGCCACACTGACACCTGCAAACCAGCAGTGCTGCCACTCTGACACCTGCAAACCAGCAGTGCTGCCACACTGACACCTGCAAACCAGCAGTGCTGCCACACTGACACCTGCAAACCAGCAGTGCTGCCACTCTGACACCTGCAAACCAGCAGTGCTGCCACTCTGACACCTGCAAACCAGCAGTGCTGCCACTCTGACACCTGCAAACCAGCAGTGCTGCCACTCTGACACCTGCAAACCAGCAGTGCTGCCACTCTGACACCTGCAAACCAGCAGTGCTGCCACTCTGACACCTGCAAACCAGCAGTGCTGCCACTCTGACACCTGCAAACCAGCAGTGCTGCCACTCTGACACCTGCAAACCAGCAGTGCTGCCACACTGACACCTGCAAACCAGCAGTGCTGCCACTCTGACACCTGCAAACCAGCAGTGCTGCCACTCTGACACCTGCAAACCAGCAGTGCTGCCACTCTGACACCTGCAGCACACGCAACTATTAGTGATGTAGTGCTGGTACTCTACTTGCAACACAGCAATGTTGGTACTCCACGTGCAACACATAGTGTTAGCACTCCACCTGCAACACAGCGGTGTTGGTACTCTCCCCCCCTGCAACACAGCGGTGTTGGTACTCTCCCCCTGCAACACAGCGGTTTTAGAACAAAACCTGCAACACACAATTGTGTTGGAACTCCACCTGCAACACAGAGCAGTGTTAGCACTAAACTTGCAACACACAATTGTGTTGGCACTCCACCTGCAACACACTTAAGTATTACTGCCAAAGCGTGAGACCACTGTGCTCAGCCGTGACTGAGAAATTAATTTGCATGAAGATGAGGCCACGGTTCAGCATCCCTGTTCAAGGTTAAATTCTCCTATCAAGAGTACTATCATTTTAATCATAACGAAGCGCTAAACCATTAAGGATCACACAGTTCTGTTCTCCTATCAGGAGTGCTGCAACATTTCCAGCAAGTGGTGAAGACATCTACTCTCTACGACATAACAGACATATTCCTCAAAGTATCGGTCAGACAGCGGTGTTTCTAGTTATTAACACTGACAATTTAACATTAATGCACATAAGCGCCGTGGTAGCAGCTTGGGCTCACAACCAGGGCACCCGGGGTGTTAGTCGAGTTTTGCGGGTCACATCTTATGGAAGAGGACCTAGAAACCTCAATCAAAATAAGCCATAATAATCTGAATAAAGTCTTCTACCACTTTAGTGGCATTGCTTCGAATGAGAATTTTACAGGGCTGTGTTAGGAGCTGTCGACAAATGTATAACAAAAAATACTTGTGCTTGACAGATATACATACAACATACTCTTGTCATTGTTCACTAGTCTTTAACGCCATGTTAGCCAGAAAAGGCTGAGAGGGGTAAGAGAGGAAGAGGCGGGAGAGAGGAGTGCAAATCATGTACAAAGAAGGCTGGATTCCCGGCACTGAGAAGAACCAGCAGGAATTTCCCGTAGACTACTTTGCTGCAAGTGAGGCTGCAACGCGTGCTGCCCCTGTGTACCTGAACTACAAGTGTACACACTACAAGGCAGCTACAACTGTGTACCTGATCTACAAGCGTACACACTACGAGGATGCTACAAGTGTACACACAGAAAGGCAGGTACATGCCTGCAGATACTCTGGTTAGCACATGATCAATGCTAACCTCTACCAGACTTGGCCTCGAGGCTGGTACTCAACTGACTGCACGAACAGCAAGGGACGAGCGTGTAGCAGTAATGTGTGAGAGAAATACTGATAAGTGAGGGTAGAGTGTCATCTGGATGGTGGGACCAGCTGTAGCATGTTCAACAGAAACACCACCACCATCCTGCCTCCTTCACTAAAATAATACCGCCACCAAGCAGCAGGTACAGCAGAAGCAGCACCAACACAACAGCAACGCTGCTGACTACCACAGCGGCAGTACACTGCAACAATCATCATTATTCCATCATCAGGCGCTATGTGACCCTTATGGGTTTAGTGCTGCTTCCTGACTAATGCCAGGTCAGTCTACACAACGCTACCTCTGTTTCTGACACACACACACTAACATCTTAGTTAAGAGTTCTTATTTACGGTCACACTGCTCTAGCGCGTAGGGAGAAAACATGTCTCCAAGCGGGTAATGGACAATAATGTGGCCAGATGGACAATAATGTCCCAGACCGGTTGTCCCTTTTTGGATTGTAAAAAGTGTTTCTGGCAATTTTAAAGCTATTTCATAAATTTTGGATATTTCTTCATCTATGAACTCTGGACTATAAATGCGCAAACCTCTCAAAAACATTGATGATAAAACCGGCAGTTTAACTCTATGTTTTTGATAGCTTTGCTTATTTGTAGTCCAGAGTTCATAGATGAAGAAATTATCCAAAATTTATGAAATAGCTAATGATCTGAAATACCCAAGAAACGTATTTGATAAATCTTTTAAAACCGCCAGAAATATTTTTTACAATCCAAAAAGGGACAACCAACCTTTTTCAACTAAAATTATGTGGGTTCTCCCTTACCACGAAAACTTGGCTGATATGCCTTCTCTCCTTAAGACTTTTAATATCAAAGTTGTATATAAAAATTTTGATACAGTAAAAAAACTTTTGATAAAGAATTTCCCCCAAAGGAGAGGAGTTGGAAACGAATGGTTGTCCAGGGCAATTGGTGTCAATTGCTGGCTGGACAAATATTGTAAGGAAAATGCGGTAACATTCATTGACAACTGGGACCTCTTCTATGGCAGAAATGACATGTATGCCAGGGATGGGGTTCACTTATCTAGGTCTGGGGTGGGAGCACTGGCAACTGCAGTGGAGGGAGCTGTTAGGACTTTAAACTAAGAATAGATAGTGGTATGGGTTTTGGCGAGAATACAGTGAAGTCCCAGTGTACAAATATTATGAGTTCTAGGGGAACTAGTAATAGGCAGAATGAGGTGGATATTGGAAAGTCAGTGGCACTAGGCGACAAGATCAGTAATAGGTTTAGTGGAAAAACAGAAATGAGCAGGAAGGGTAAAGAGAAAGGAGGGCCTTTAAAAATACATTATGCTAATAGCCGTAGTGTTAGGAATAAGATGAACGAGTTGAGATAACATTGATGTATTTGCCTTCACTGAGACGTGGTTTAATTCCAAAAGTCGGGACATGCCTTCAGAATGTCACATTCAGGGCTTTAAATTGTTCCAAGTAGATAGTAGTATCGGTAACAGGGGTGGGGTGGCACTGTATGTCCGAGATCGCTTGAACTGTTGCATAAAAACGGGTATTAAGTCTGAAATAACATATACAGAGTCTGTCTGGATAGAATTTTCAGAGGGGTATGAAAAATTAATTTTAGGAGTGATATACCGTCCCCCAAACTTAGATAGGGACCAAGGGAGACTATTATGGGAGGAAATTGTCAAGGCTACAAGGCACTATAATGTAGGTAAGACACATATGCAACAGTTAGGTATCTTTATTTCGAAACGTTTCGCCTACACAGTAGGCTTCTTCAGTCGAGTACAGAAAAGTTGATAGAAGCAGAAGATACTTGAAGACGATGTAATCAGTCCATCACCCTTAAAGTTTTGAGGTGGTCAGTCCCTCAGTCTGGAGAAGAGCATTGTTCCGTTGTCTGAAACAATATGTCTGTTTGTGTATATTTCGCATGCTCTCGCGAATTCCTTGCACACACACACACACACACATATATATATATATATATATATATATATATATATATATATATATATATATATATATATATGCAATAAGATCACAGTAAACAGGTGATTTCAGAATATGCAAAACAACCACTCTGAAAGAATAGAGAAATTCCAAGCGCTTTCGTGACTACTCACATTATCAAGGAACTATGAAAGTAAAGCATCCAAGGAAGCTATATAAGGGGTCTGGCCAGCACCTCACTATCAGATCCCACAACGGTTAAACACCTGACGCACGCCGACCCAACTTGGATAGGTCCTTTGCACAACTCACCCCACAAACTATTCTACCCAAGAAAATTTAAAAATTATTTGTCCAGTGTATTATTAAATTCTTCCCAAATTCTATTAATTATAAATGGATCTAATTTATATAAACCAAAGGAAATATTCATATTATTGTCAAAACTGCTTTTTATGAAACAAGGACCTATCCAAGTTGGGTCGGCGCGCGTCAGGTGTTTAACCGTTGTGGGATCTGATAGTGAGGTGCTGGCCAGACCCCTTATATAGCTTCCTTGGATGCTTTACTTTCATAGTTCCTTGATAATGTGAGTAGTCACGAAAGCGCTTGGAATTTCTCTATTCTTTCAGAGTGGTTGTTTTGCATATATATATATATATATATATATATATATATATATATATATATATATATATATATATATATATATATATATATATATATATATATACAATTGTAACCACGAACGAGTGTTATTGATCAATAAAAACAGCGCTAGCCAAAAATTCGAACCCATGTTGTATTGGCCCGCCATTGTGAGTGAGAACCACATGACGCCTTAACCCACAGGGCCACTCAATCCTGGGTTAAGGTGTCATGTGTTTCTCGCTCACAATGGTGGGCCAGTACAACATATATATATATATATATATATATATATATATATATATATATATATATATATATATATATATATATATATATATATATATATGCAAGGAATTCGCAAGAGCCGGCGAAATATACACAAACACTGATCTCTGGCCGAAGGAGACTTGAACCTACGAACCTTAGAACAAGGTTATATATATATATATATATATATATATATATATATATATATATATATATATATATATATATATATATATATATATATATATATATGCGCCGTGCCGAATAGGCAGAACTTGCGATCTTGGCTTAAATAGCAACGTTCATCTTGCCATATAGGACAAGTGAAAATTTGTGTATGCAATAATTTCGCCAAAATCATTCTGAACCTAACGAAAAAAATAGATTTCACTGTGTTTGTTTAGTATTAAATTATTGTAAACAAATCTAAAATGTATTTAGTTGGGCTAGGCTAAAATAAATTGTTCTTGTTATAATAAGGTTAGGTAAGTTTTCTAAGATTCTTTTGGAGCAAAATTAAAATTTTTTACATTAACATTAATGAAAAAAAATATATCTTTAAACGTATAAGAGAAAATTTTAGAAAGGACTTAATTTTAAATGAGTTCTTGCTAATTGACCAGTTTTACATATTCGGCACGACATTATATATATATATTATATATATATGTGTGTGTGTGTGTGTGTGTGTGTGTGTGTGTGTGTGTGTGTGTGTGTGTGTGTGTGTGTGTGTGTGTGTGTGTGTGTGTGTGTGTGTGTATGTTGTGGTGCCGAATACGTAAAATTGCCAGAACTCATTTAAAATCTCATTTAAAATTAGGTCCTTTCTAAAATTTTCTCTTATACGTTTAAAGATATATATTTTTTCATTTATGTTAATGTAAAAAATAATAATTTTGTACCAAAAGAACCTTAGAAAACTTACATACCCTTATTATAACAAGCGCATTTTAATTTAACCTAATCCAACTAAATATATTTTAGATAAGTTTACAATAATTTAATAATAAACAAACACTGAAATATATTTTTTCGTTAGGTTCAGAAAGATTTTTGCGAAATTATTGCATACACATATTTTCGCTTGGCCTACTGGGCAAGAAGAGCGTTGCTATTTAAGCCAAAATCGAAAGTTTTACCTATTCGGCACGACATGTAAATGTGTGTATGTGGGGGGGGGGGGTATATATCGTGTGTCTCCAGCGTGAGTGTTGAAGGTGACTCCAGGGACTAACACTCTCTGCCTGCTTGCCTGCTGTATCAACACGCACCATTATACTTCATTAACACCCAGTACAAATCACTGTGCCAACACAGTTTACACCGCAGTACACACTGCACCAGCAACACCCATGGTCACTCACCACAACTCTGCCACTCCCTATAACAGGGAAAATAACCATAACACTGAGGAGAAGGCAACAGGAACGGCTTTGGTAGACTGCCTGGCGCCTCTTCCCTCCTCCCCCCCCCCACAACCAGCTATTACATCACCCCCACTTAGATGCACTCTTACATCCCTTGTACACAGTGCTCATGAAGCGTGTGCACCCCACCTTCCACCAGCACCCACTCCCTAACACACACACACACATCTACACACCCCAACACCGGCACAAACACACTTAGGTGCTGACGTCTACACTCAAGCCTGCCAATCCCACTCCTAATAACTTATTACCTCAGTATTTCTACATGTAACACAACAAGGGTCAATACTGACTTGAACAATAGTTTTTATGAATATTCTATGATGTTAAAAGTTAATTACGAACAAAGCTCTGGTTGTTTTAAAGAGGATCTGGACAAGTTCCTCTAATCAGTCCCTCACCAGCCATGCTGTTGCTCATACCTTGCGCTGCGTGCGGCAAGCAGTAACAACCTAATTGATCAGGCCTTGATCCACCGGGAGGACTGGTCTAGGACCGGGTCACAATGGAGACAATTATATTTTGAGCTAATAGACAATGGAATTTTTTTTTTTTGCTAACCCCACAGAATTAACTCAACCTAAATTACAACTGAACTGAAAATGGTCAGATTAGGTTGGGTTCCTTTTTTATTAAAAAAAAAAACTTTACTCTCATAGGTTCAATGTCTCCACTGAAGCGCCCACCTAATGTTGGTGAATTTACATAACAACCCAAGTTTAAGCTGAAGTCTACGGGGGCTAAAGTAAATATTGACCTCAATTATAAAGATAAAATGACTTCATCTTGGAGGTGCTGATGAGGATGTCAGCACTAGGTGATGTCAGCTGCATCAGCACTCAGTACTGTGTACAGGGGAAGGTGAGGCCAGCACCGGATGAAGTCAGCTGCATCAGCACTCAGTACTGTGTACAGGGGCAGGTGAGGCCAGCACCGGGTGAAGTCAACTGCATCAGCACTCAGTAGTGTGTCCAGGGGCAGGTGAGGCCAGCACCGGGTGATGTCAGCTGCATCAGCACTCAGTACTGTGTACAGGGGCAGGTGAGGCCAGCACCGGGTGATGTCAGCTGCATCAGCACTCAGTACTGTGTACAGGGGCAGGTGAGGCCAGCACCGGGTGAAGTCAGCTGCAACAGCACTCAGTACTGTGTCCAGGGGCAGGTGAGGCCAGCACCGGGTGAAGTCAACTGCATCAGCACTCAGTAGTGTGTCCAGGGGCAGGTGAGGCCAGCACCGGGTGAAGTCAGCTGCATCAGCACTCAGTACTGTGTACAGGGGCAGGTGAGGCCAGCACCGGGTGAAGTCAGCTGCATCAGCACTCAGTACTGTGTACAGGGGCAGGTGAGGCCAGCACCGGGTGAAGTCAGCTGCATCAGCACTCAGTAGTGTGTCCAGGGGCAGGTGAGGCCAGCACCGGGTGAAGTCAGCTGCATCAGCACTCAGTAGTGTGTCCAGGGGCAGGTGAGGCCAGCACCGGGTGAAGTCAGCTGCATCAGCACTCAGTACTGTGTCCAGGGGCAGGTGAGGCCAGCACCGGGTGAAGTCAACTGCATCAGCACTCAGTACTGTGTACAGGGGCAGGTGAGGCCAGCACCGGGTGAAGTCAACTGCATCAGCACTCAGTACTGTGTACAGGGGCAGGTGAGGCCAGCACCGGGTGAAGTCAACTGCATCAGCACTCAGTACTGTGTACAGGGGAAGGTGAGGCCAGCACCGGGTGAAGTCAGCTGCATCAGCACTCAGTACTGTGTACAGGGGCAGGTGAGGCCAGCACCGGGTGAAGTCAGCTGCATCAGCACTCAGTAGTGTGTACAGGGGCAGGTGAGGCCAGCACCGGGTGAAGTCCCCTCTGGGGCAAGTTTCTCCTGTCAAGCCGCCGCCAGTACCACCACCACCACCACTACCACCACCACTACCACCATCACCACTACCTCTCACTGCTGCCATCCTATAGTGTCTAACCTACACATTGCTTTAACATACTAGTGAGAGATATGGAAGAAAACATAAAATATAACCAGTCAAAAGCATGGACGGCGTGGGCACAATAAGAGAACACTAACAACGTCCTCATTCCTAAATGTTTACCATTCTACCAAAAGATATAAAAAAAAAAAAACTGCTGGAACAAGTGTGGAAGTCATGAACAGAAGACAACATCAGTACCTCCTCCATGTGTTGGATGAACCACTAATACCTGGCTAGTAACCGCCAGGTAAATGAACTCATGTCTCGCTTGTCAGGGGTCGTTGGTTCGAGCCTTAAGAGGCTTTAAAAATTTTTATATAACTAGTCCTACCTGGCACACCACCGCCACACTACAACACCGTTATAATTACTTTGCTATATTAGCCCCTCAGGCTTGAGAATAAGTGGTGTGATGGGTATATCGGCCAGAGGGCCGCCTGCAGCAACAGCTTGGTTAACCAGGCACAAGCACCAGACAAACCTGACTCAGGGCCGGTCTGCGGTAAAACTCACGAAACCGATCACAAGTACTCCTCACCTTCCTCACTGCTACCACCCTCCCTCCAACACAGTAAGAACTAAGGGTGATAGTAGACTTTTGCTGTGTTGAGGAGCCTCTGCCCAGCTGGGACTCAAGGGCTGCGAATCAGCTCAAGAAGCAGTGGACAGGTGGACAGCTCAAGAAGCAGTGGACAGGTGGGCAGCTCAAGAAGCAGTGGACAGCTCAAGAAGCAGTGGACAGGTGGAAAGCTCAAGAAGCAGTGGACAGGTGGACAGCTC
This sequence comes from Cherax quadricarinatus, assembly GCF_038502225.1. Classification (NCBI taxonomy): domain Eukaryota; kingdom Metazoa; phylum Arthropoda; class Malacostraca; order Decapoda; family Parastacidae; genus Cherax; species Cherax quadricarinatus. Next base: position 14,521,071 of record NC_091299.1, on the reverse strand, counting down.
AGGAAGTAGTGGGCAAGTGGACAGCTCAAGAAGCAGTGGGTAGGTGGACAGTTCAGGAAGTAGTGGGTAGGTGGACAGATGGAAATGTAAACACATATGCAGTATAATGTGAGCCTTTATTGACAACGTTTCGCCCACACAGTGGGCTTTTTCAAGTCACAAACAGATCTACCTGGGGTGGAAGGTAGATCTGTTTGTGACTTAAAAAAGCCCACTGCGTGGGCGAAGCGTTGTCAATAAAGGATCACATTATACTGCACATGTGTTTACATTTCCACTGTGTCGGTATTTTATACCCTTTATTTCCAAGGTGGACAGCTCAAGAAGCAGCAGTTTCTACGTACCTAAATTCACAACAGAGCATGAAACAGACAACCCTCTACCTTTCCTAGATATTTTAATCCATCGTGTTGACAGACGATGTAAATTTACAGTTTATAGGAAGTCAACCAATGTGTCGTCATACATGCACTATTATTCCAATTATGAGTCTGGAGATAAAAGGAGTGTTTTCCTTGCATTGTTCTTGAGAGCCTGGCGTATCTGTAGCCCAGAGTATTTAGAAAATGAAATGAATAAGGTATTTAACATAGCCACAAAACTGAGATACCCCAGGGACTTTGTTGAGAAGGTTCTGTTGTCAGCTAGGAAGACTTTCTACAGGACTGAACCTAAAGAAATGCCCTCCAAGAAAAATGTACTGGTTTTGCCCTACAATGAAAATTTGGTCAGCCTGTGTGATATACTAAAAGTTTTTAGTAAATACTGGCTTCAAAAACAATGGGACACTGAAACAGAGGTTGACTAAGAACACACCATATAATAGGGTTAGCGGTGTTAACAAAGGTCCCTCTGCCTCTTTCATACATTGCACAAACTGGTTAACTACTGGACACCAGATTAGCCCATCAGTACTCAAGTCTGTATGGGCCAGGATTCAAATCCTATCTTCAACCATATGAGTTCTTGCAATCACCCATCGGGGTGAGCAGTTGCCCAAATCATTGTACCCAAAAGTTCCGTCATGGAAGGAAACATAGTTGAATCCGCGCTCTTGAAACATGATAGAAATGCCTTATATGATTCAAGTTGTACAAACTCGGTAGCTATTTAGTAGAATCTGTTGTGCACGACCTAAAGCAAGAGTACCATATAAAGTCGCAATAATGTTCATTATTCCAAGGGCTCTTGTGAGGATTTGGCGACGTTAGACTAGTGTTCTCTGCACCTATCCTGCACGTTTCGGCCGCCGGGAACGCGTCCTACCCGTCGGTATAATATATAATCAACAATAGTAAGCCCATTTAGGTACAGCTGCAAAAGGGTACCGATATGCAAGGTTAGGTGACTGCAATCTGTGATTGCAAGTAACTTCAGGGAACTGCAACTCAAGAGAGTTAGGTAATTCAAAGGTGATCAGGAATAATTGGATAATTCATGAATATTCTGGTTATTAGGACAAAGAGAATAATTTGGATAACTGGGATACTAAGGAAGATTCATGAATAACCAAGGAACAGTCATAACTGATTATGAGGATATCTGAAGTCAGTATGTAGGAATGTACAGAGATATTCTTCTGAGCACTACCGAGAACCTTCCTGGATGTACGATAGTTTCAGCTGACAATGAGTGCGTTCGATTAGCCTTTTATTAGGTTTACATATTTCATTGTTTTGTATGGGTACTATCCACGAGAGCAAAGTAATCTCTTACGTCACATGACATGTTGACGGCGATTAGATGTAACTTAGGGCTGGCTATTACGTTTATTTCCCATTATTCTGTTTCTCACAAACCTCGGAGGTCCTCTCCCTATCCAACCCTACCCCAAATGGAGGGTTAGAGGGGACAGGATGCATGGGTGACGAACGTTGTCTCTGCCCTGACCATTTCTGTGAGGAACTGGTTGCTATTTGAGAAAACTTCCTCTCATACCATCTGTTTCTATTCTTGAAACATGACACAGCTTCTGGTGACGCACGGAGACGTGTGAAAGAGCTTGAGCATTGTTAAGATTGCCTGTCTGAGATTGTATTGCGATATATATATATATATATATATATATATATATATATATATATATATATATATATATATGTCGTGCCGAATAGGCAAACTTGTGATCTTGGCTTAAACAGCAACGCTCATCTTGCCATATAGGACAAGTGAAAATTTGTGTATGCAATAATTTCGCCAAAATCATTCTGAACCTAATGAAAAAAATATATTTCACTGTGTTTGTTTAGTATTAAATTATTGTAAACAAATCTAAAATATATTTAGTTGGGTTAGGCTAAAATAAATTGCGCTTGTTATAATAAGGTTAGGTAAGTTTTCTAAGATTCTCTTGGTGCAAAATTATCAATTTTTACATCAACATTAATAAAAAAATATATCTTTAAACGTATAAGAGAAAATTTTAGAAAGGACTTAATTTTAAATGAGTTCTTGCTAATTGACCAGTTTCACATATTCGGCACGACTTTAATCTATATATATATATATATATATATATATATATATATATATATATATATATATATATATATATATATATATATACACACACACAAAATAACCACTGTGAAAGAACAGAGAAATTCCAAGTGCTTTCGTGACTACTCACATTATTAAGGAACAATAAAAGTAATGCATCAAAGGAAGGCATATAAAGGGTCTAGACCGCACCTCACTATCACATCCTACAACAAAGCAACAGTTCTAATATAGCATTAGAACTGGATAAGATTCCAATGCTCTATTTTTTCATGTGAGAGATTTTAACCATTCAACTGATTTTCAAAAAGTTGAGAAAGTTGTATCAAGCAAGTTCATGGTCGACAGGAATATAATTGAATCTTGTTTCATAAAAAGCAGTTTTGACAATAATATGAATATTTCCTTTGGTTAATAGAATTTGGGAAGAATTTAATAATACATTGGACAAATAATAAATTTTAAAATTCTTAATTCTTGGGTAGAATAGTTTGTGGGTTGTGAAGGACCTGTCTAGTTTGGCCAGCAGACCTGCTGCAGTGTTCTCTTTCTTATGAGTCGTGCGTCAGGTGCTGCTTTGTGGGATGTGATAGTGAGGTATGGTCTAGACCCTTTATAT